>NC_137024.1:30654692-30949692 GCF_032717465.1 Coenobita brevimanus
CCATTCCGAAAAATGTGAAATTCAAATAAAAGCGACATCCGGACTTCCCCCTGCTAACCCAGACTTTTTCCGATACATCAGACATTAGTCCGGATCGAACAAATGGTTTTTAAACTGTTACGTCTACCCTTTCAGTACCGTACTGTGTTATAACATCACTATATTAATCAAATGGTATAATATATATAATAGTACTGTATTGTTAACTGATAAACGTGTCTTTTATTTACCTTACTGTGGTGAACATAACTGAAGTGGTCAGGCAGTCTGGACTGCTTCTAGTTTTATCGGACTTTCTCCGATATACTGTATAGGAATTTAGTCCGGTAGCTGCTTGCTTCCGATAAAAGCGAATTCCGGTCTATCGAAGTCCATTATATCGAGGTTTTACTGTATATATACAGTAATCCCCTCCACTATCCAATGTAACAGAGCCAAAGGCATGTCCGGGAAGTGGGTTTATCCGGATAGTCGGCCCTTGTCTCCTGGACTGGTACTTATGAACCCTAACCCGGCCTAACTTTGAAAGCCACCTACATAACTCCCTACCGGACATGCACAGAATCTATTTAAGACCCTATTCACACCAATAATGGACATAAAACATGAAATAAATGAAAAGGAACCAGAGAATGAGGAATTAGAAGTGAGTATGGAAAATATTTAGCAGTGTACAGGGTACTTACAGCACATCTGTAGCTGCCACCTCTAAGGCTCTGGCAGTGGTGAAAATGCTCTTGAAGCACATACAGTAATCCAGTGTTGTGCTACACTTAATTCTTTGCACTGAGTTATAATTGTTTAACACTGCACATTCTGTTCTTAACTGTGCCACGCTAGTTTCAACCACCACTTTGCACTCCACACTTAATCCATTGCACTCTAAACTCTAATTTCTTAACACTGCACAACACTGTAAATTCCCATGTGGTCTAGTGGCGAGCTATTGCAGTTTATTCACTGTTTATTCACAAAAACGAGCATGTGCGGCATCCACTGCGATGAACATCTACTCACGATAGTGGTAAGATGGTAGCTGGTGAGGGGGGAGGAAGGAAGGGGTGAAGGGGCCGTGCATAAACACAGCTGTTTGGTGCAGCGCGCCAATTTCGAATTGCAGGTGGGAAAAAAATTCAGATTTTGGGGGGATTTTTTCTTTTTTTGGCCATTTTGGATTTTGAAGGTCCAGGCCCAAAATATCCAGTAAGTGGGGAGTCCAGATAGTACAGGGATTACTGTGTATATATATATATATATATATATATATATATATATATATGTGTGTGCGTGTGTGTGTGTGTGAGAACAAGGAGTAAATGAGAATATTGCAAAACTGTTCGAAAACATATATAAAGAGAAAACAGCTACAGTTAAATCATATAAAGACTCAGAAAAAATTAAGACTGAGAAGGGCGTGCGGCAGGGAAATACAATTTCACCAAAAATATTTACAGCATGCCTAAAAAGAATTTTCAGAAAGCTAGACTGAGAAAACAAAGGAGTAAACAGATGGAGAAAAGCTAAACCATTTAAGATTTGCAGATGAGATTGTCCTAATCTCAGAAACAGTACAAATATTGCAAGAAATGTTAAATGACCTGAAGAGGAAGTCTCAAAGTAGGACTGAAGATGAACCGAAGTAAAACTAAAGTAATGTTTAATCCACAGTCACCAAAAAGGATCATCAGTATAAGAGAGGAAATTCTTGAAGAACTCGAGGAGTACAGTTACTTGGGACAAATACTGAAATTAATGAAAGTCCATGATAGCAAAATAAAAAAGACACATTACAATAGGACAGAAAGCATTCGGTAAACACAGAGACATTATGAAAAGTAGCTTGCCAATTTGTATTAAACAAAAAGTATATGATGAATGTATAATTCCAGCTATGACATATGGTTGTGAGACCTGGAGACTGACAAAATTGATGGAAAATGAACTAATCCGTTCTCAGAAAGCAATGGAAAGGTCAACGTTTGGAATATCTTTAAGAGACAGGCAAAGATCAACTTGGGTGAGAAAGCAGACTAAAGTCAAAAACATTACAGAAGTTATAAAAGAACAGAAATGGTGGGCAGGCCATGCACCAAGAATAAGGGATAACCAATGGAGCAAGTGGCGACTGACTGGACTCCAAGACATTGTACTGTAGCGCAGCAGGAAAAGGCCAGACAGGAGGTGGAGATATGAGACAGAGAAATTTGCAGGGAAAACATGGCAAAGATTGGCTCAGGCAAGGAATTCGTGGAGAGGGTTGGCAGAGGCCTTTGTTCAGCAGTGGACTTCTAATGGCTGATGATATATATATATATATATATATATAAATATATATATATATATTTTTCATCCATCCATCCATCATCCAATCCTGCATTGCCCCATGAGGAGCGTAGGAGCTCAGGGCTAGGCAGTTGGTCCTGGCATTAAAGATGAGAGTTACCAGCCTCACTCATCCCTGAGTGGCATTACATGAGCAATCAACCCCAACCACCCCTTGGATATAAACCTTCACCGGCTCAATCCGATTGGAGCGCAATAATTACCCACTAAACCACCAGGTGCCAAAATTCGGTTATATGGTTACCACCCAGCATAGTAAATGGTTTCCTGGTGCACAGGAAACCATTTGGCTTGTCACTCAGTGCAGAGTCAACCACAGGCTGAAGGAAGTGGAAAGAATGAAGGAAAGAAAGACAGAAGAGGGAATGTAAAGTCGCCTGTAGGCAGAAGGACAAGGAAAGAATGAAGGAAAGAAGGACAGAAGAGAATGGAATGAAAGTAGGATGGAGAGGAAAGGGCAGACATCCGAGAGCAGCACTACATCAAGTGAGTGGATGGTGAGTGCCCCCACCTACCACAAGTGGATGGTGAGTGCTCCCACCTACCACAAATATATACTGTATATATATATATCATAATCATCATCTGGACCTCCTTTCTCACCCAAGGGCAGAGTGAGGAGTAGCAATGTCCAGACAGCCCAAAATTGCCCAATCCAATGGGCCACGCTTCCATTCACTCATCATTCAAGCCTCTGGAATCTTGGCTCTATTGAATAAGCCAAAAACATTCACCACGTTCTGTAGCTTCACATATCTTATCCGACAGGGTCAATCCAGACGCTGCCACGTTAAAAAGGGGTGCCAAAAATCCCTAATCATGAACATCTCCTCACAAAATTCATCCAGCCAGCTCAATCTCCTGTCAGTTCCCTAGCCTCACTGACTTCCAAACCTCTCTTCCTCACACATTCATCCACCATATCTCTCCACCTTCTCCTTGGCCTACCTCGCCTCCTCCCTCCTTCGAATTCGCTCAGATATACCTTCTTCACCACTCTATTGTTATCCATTCTCTCCACATGACCATACCATCTCAGTACACTCTCTTCAATTCTGGTGTCCACCGACTTCCTCACTCCGCATCTTTCACGAATCACATTATTTCGTATCCTATCCACCCTCTGTACTCCACATACATTCCTCAGCAGTCCCATCTCCACTGCTCTTACTCTTGACTTTTCATTTTCATGCCACACCATAGTCTCACATCCATATGTTAAAGTTGGTACTAACACTCCTTCATGTAAGCCTCGTCTGTCTTTCTTTCCTTCATTCTTTCCTCTTCCTTCTGTCTGTGGATGACTCTACACTGAGTGACAAGCCATATGGTTTCCTGTACACCAGGAAACCACTTACTATGCTGGGTGGTAACCATATAACCAAATTAGGACGCCTGGTGGTTTAGGGGTCATTACGGCGCTCCAATTGGATTGAGTCGGTGAAGGCTTATGTCCGGGGGGTGGTTGGGGTTTATTGCTCACATAATAACACTCAGGGATGAGTGAGGCTGGTCACTCTCATCTTAAATGTCAGGACCAACTTGCTTAACACCGGGCTCCTACGCTCCTCATGGGGCAACGTAGGCTTGGATGATGGATGGATGGATGGATATATATCTGGTGTGATATGACTATCACATATAACATCACATTTTTATGGTGTACTGGTATGTGGGTGCAACTCTAATGCTTGTTGTACAGTTTTCTATGAAGGTCATACATTTCATTACCCAGTACTAGCCTTATAATGTTTGACATTATTATAATTATTTATAACTGCAACGTTGGGTCTGGTTAGTACTTGGATGGGTGACCGCCTGGGAACACCAGATGCTGTTGGCATCCCTACGTGTCAAGTGGGGTTGGTGGAGGATTAGTGCCCCTCCCTGTAAAACAATTAACTCTAAGCCATTGGCCACCCCATCTGGGATACATGGCGTCTGGCAATGAATGAATGACTTTTCAAATTAATACATATTTTAGCAGAAATGAAACTGCTTCACTAAAACTTGCACTGATGTGGCCTGTCGACATAGACATAAGAGTACAAGGTGTATCAAGCCATGAGTGTAACTACATCCCTGCAGTCTGGCTGTACAGCAACAATTCAAGCATCATCCAGCAGAGAGGCAAGACTGGTGGGGGTCCAGCCTCGCTCCGTGTGTGCATAAATGATAGTCTTGTTGAAGGAGACATTGACTGACCCACAGCGGTAAACTGGCCGACCCTGGTGGGACCGATCTGGAAGAGGTAGGAAGACAATACCCCGCTCCTGACACCGTCGTTCAACCACCTCTCTCATACTCAGGCTCTCCCGCCGGGCACTGCTAATGATGTCTGCCCAGTCCTTCTTGGCTCCAGTGCCCGTCTGCTGTGGTTGTCTAGGAGGAGAGCCCAAGGGAGGAGGAGGTGGAGGTTCACTCAGCTTGTCTAGACCAGCCAACAGCAGGTTAAACTGTTCTGGGGCACCAGGTTGGTAGGTCAAAGCACGGCTGCATATCTCTAGGGCTTGCTGGAATTTCTGTCGCACCTGTGGGTGGTTAGCCAGGGAACGTGGCACAGCAGAGCGCCACGTCTTGTACCAGGCAATGACCTGTGTGTGGGGAGGGCTTGAAGAGAGCCAAGTGGCCATTGCTTGGTACCAGCGAGGGAAGAAGCTGCGGTCTAATATCTCCAGTATGGTCTGTTGTTGCAACAGATCCTCCCAGTCCATGAACCAGCGCCACGCATCTGGGGGATTGCCAGGGGGTGCCACTGAAGCCTCCAGCAACACAGCTTCCAGCTTGGGTACAATGGAAGTCTGGAGGAGTGTGGTCATGGCCACCCCACTGAACACCTGGCGCCATGGCTCCAACACCAACCGGGCAGAACGGTCGCTGGGATGCCAGTGGACCAGAGCTGCCCCCAGTTTTTGTCGGATAACAGGATACACTGTCTGCATTTGGTCTGCTAGATAGGGTAGCCAAGGGTGTAGCCAGGTGTGGATAGGAACTGTGTCCTGCAGAGGGTCCCATCCTTGTACTGTCTGGATGATGCGGGGCAGCACTACTTGTTGCAGCAAGTGACCTCGCACCCACTCTGGCACCAGAGGTGCTGGCCATGCTTCTAGCAGAGAAAGTAATGGCGCACAATCCCTTGGCTCCCAGGGTCCAGTCACTGCTCCCCTCACCACCCCTGCCCAGGTTTCCCACACCAGCTGATGGTAGGGGTCTAAAGGTTGGCCAGGGTCTGGTTGTTGTGCTCCTCCACCTCCCTCACCACACTCCTCCACCAGCCCCTGCCAAGTGCTAAAGATTTCCTTATGAGCAGTGGGATTGGTCAGAGGGTCCCAAGTCCGAAGATGGGTACGAAGGAGGGGAGTGACCATGCAGGGGGCCAGGTGGGCCAGCTGAAAAGTGTGGTAGACCCTGGCATGGTCATTCTTGAGGCGGGTGAAGGCAGCAGTGGCAGTTGGAAGGGTAAGGGTATGGTCAGTATGGGCTGCCTGCAGCTCCTCCACCAATGCCAGGGCACTGTCTAACTCTGCCAGTTCTCCCTTTTCCCGTTCCACTAGGTTGCTGGTACGAGTACGTTCGTGTTCCAATTGTATGGTGCGGTCATTGGCTCGCTCCACTGCCCGAGCATTGTTGAGAATGTCATCTTCACAACGTTCCAGCAGCAGGTCCAAGTTGTGCAGCAGCTCTGGCAAGTCCAGGTGGCAGTACGTTCGTGTAGTGGGCTCCTCGTCCTGGTAGTGCACACGCCGCCCTGCCAAGGCATGGTAGCTGCTAAGTACCCGTGTCTCAGGACCAGTCATGTCAATGACTTTGGTTCGAGTAATATGACTATCATCTGCGCCACTCCGTCCCATTCCAGTCCGCCCTGTCAGGCCCTTGCGCCCCTCCTCAATCACATCCTCAGCACTCTTGTACACATACTTGATCTTTTTCCTGCCACTGCTGCCAGACTTCTTCTTCCACTGCTGCAACAATTCCCGATACTCTTCTTTTTCCTCCTCCTCTGAGTCAGGGGGCGACAATTTTCCTTTGTCAAGTGGCCGCTCTGACCCATAGTAGCCAATGGCACCTTTTCCCTTGCGTTTGCTGGCCTCTACTGGGGTTGCAATCCCTTGTAAATTCTTGCCAAGACCCTTTCCCTCCTCAAAACCCATCTTCTTTAACAACTTACTCCCAATGCCTGATGTATAGCGCTCCCAGTCCCCAACCCCACTACCCAGGAGACTCCCACCTCCTCCTCCACCCCTCCGCATCCCAGCAATATCCTGACGCTTTGATGCTGATGGCTGAAAGGATGTTGTGGAGGCCTTCTTGCTTTTCAGGGTGGATGGTTTGGCAGGTCTTGCAGGGTTGGCAGCTGCCTCTTCATCACTGTTGATAGGATATAAATACAAACTGAGTTTTTTTACAGACACACTTCCCATATAGAGTAAAACTAAATAATCATAAGGTCCTCCCCTACTTCTGAACAGATTATGTTTCGAGAAACAGCTCTTATATCGATTTTTTCACAAGTTGAAAATGCATTTAATACATCTAACCAACCAAACATCACAGACAAGCCAAGCCTAGTAAGCCTCTGAAATGTGCTTAGAATACTTACATTAGCCAACAGTTGGGAAAAATCACTAACACAAAGCCTATTTCATAATAAAGTGCTGAATATCTCATGTTATTCCATGTAATAAAGTGTTGAATATCTCATGTTATTCCATGTAATAAAGTGTTGAATATCTCATGTTATTCCATGTAATAAAGTGCTGAATATCTCATGTTATTCCATGTAATAAAGTGCTGAATATCTCATGTTATTCCATGTAATAAAGTGCTGAATATCTCATGTTATTCCATGTAATAAAGTGCTGAATATCTCATGTTATTCCATGTAATAAAGTGCTGAATATCTCATGTTATTCCATGTAATAAAGTGTTGAATATCTCATGTTATTCCATGTAATAAAGTGTTGAATATCTCATGTTATTCCATGTAATAAAGTGTTGAATATCTCATGTTATTCCATGTAATAAAGTGTTGAATATCTCATGTTATTCCATGTAATAAAGTGTTGAATATCTCATGTTATTCCATGTAATAAAGTGTTGAATATCTCATGTTATTCCATGTAATAAAGTGTTGAATATCTCATGTTATTCCATGTAATAAAGTGTTGAATATCTCATGTTATTCCATGTAATAAAGTGTTGAATATCTCATGTTATTCCATGTAATAAAGTGTTGAATATCTCATGTTATTCCATGTAATAAAGTGTTGAATATCTCATGTTATTCCATGTAATAAAGTGTTGAATATCTCATGTTATTCCATGTAATAAAGTGTTGAATATCTCATGTTATTCCATGTAATAAAGTGTTGAATATCTCATGTTATTCCATGTAATAAAGTGTTGAATATCTCATGTTATTCCATGTAATTTATTGAATATTTTACTGAAACTAAAAATTTGTAACTGCAAAAGTTTGTAAGTCAACTGTTTGTAAGTAGGGGAGGACCTGTACACACACACACACACACACACATATAACCATATATATAAATATATATATCTTCATCATCATCAGCCATTTGAGTATCCACTGCAGGACCGGCCTATCCCGACAGAAGTGGGGACGACACAGCCTATGTATCTCTACCAAGTGGCTTAGGCTGTCTGGAAGAGACTGTATGTAAGTGCTTGTAAGTGTGATTGTAGTGTTGGAGAGGCTTTGCATGTGTGGTAGTCTGTGAACCAAGTGTAATCGGCCTGCGCAAGCCGACTGGGTGAAAGCATACTTTATAGTACACGACACTGGCTCAACCACAGCACCCCTTATGTCCACCAAAGCAGTACATGGCTGGGAGGACGCTCCCAAAGTTTATTATCCTGACGGGGCGTGAACTCTCGTTCTCCAGTGCACGAAAACGCACACTTTACCACCGTACCACAGAGGCTCCATATATACATATATATACAGCAGGCTCACACAGTGCGCGAGAGATTGGGCGGTCCTGGTCCTCGCACACTGTGAATTCGTGCACTGTGAATACATAATCTTATGGGAAGAATTACACATGGGCAGCACCCTCACATACCTGGACATTTTTTGGCCCTTAGAGACATAATAAAGGTCAAATTTTTCAGACATTGTACTACAGATATTGCTACAATAACAAAAATATGGGTAGTCACCTTAACAACAGCAGACAACGGGTCTGATGGACTTAAATAACAGAGGTTCCGAGGCGCGGCAACACTTACAGTGCCGATTCCCCCGCTGCACCAACACTTCCCTCCACAGACCCCTCTTGAGCACCTTCCCCAGGAGCCTCAAAGTCACTCACTTCGGCCATAAACCCCTCGAAGTCCAATGCTGACACTTCTGACATTGCATCCTCTTCATCCTCAACAGGAACAGGAGCAGACGATGTAGCTGGTTCCTCAATTTCACTAACTTGAGCCCGCTGTGTGTAACTTGTTATGAGCGTCTGTCATCTCCGGTTTATTTCTTGCCTGTGCCTGTCTGTGTAGAAACGGAAGAGTCTGTCGATACCAACCCGAACTTCCTCCATTCTTAGGCTGCTCACTTCCTGTTCCTTCACCTCTTCCTTGAGCTTATCCATGGCAGCAAGGATCTTGCTTACTCTTGACATACACAGCTCTGTATTCCCCTCCACCACACTAGGCTGCTCAACTTGACTCTGCCTGGCATCGGGCTCTGCGTCAGTCTCATGTATCCGTTGGAAGACTTCTTTGGGAGGCTGTTCCTCATTAGCAGCGTGCACTTCCTATATGTCCACCAACGTAATGTCCTCGAAACCTGGTACAGCTTGTGCTGCTGTCAGTGTTCCTGCCTCAGCCTCGGTCGGTGGCTGAATGGCCATCTCCTGGGTTGTGCATAAGTGAGGCACGAGCATTCGCCTTGCATGGTTCACCGTTGGAGGTGCAATCTGGTGCCATGCTTGTAGGAGAAAGTCAACTGCGTCCTTCACTGTAAAACGACACCAAAATGCCTCAACAGTCAGGTCACCTGTGGCGGGTTGGGATACAGCTGCTGGCAGAGATGGTACGGGAGCAGGTGCCTCATCGAGATCTTCCTCGTGATCTTGCAGGGCATGAAGCTCCTCTAGTGTGTTGGTTTTCTTGCGTGGGTAGTCGTACACTTGCTTATGGTAGAAGTGCTTCACAGTGGCGATCAGTTCTTGATCCAATGGCTGCATTAGTGACGTCGTCCGGGGCGGCAGAAACACAACACGACAATCCTTGTGCAGATCTTCTAGGCATGGAGGGTGACTTGGTGCACTGTCCAGCACAAGAAGTATCTTAAATGGAATGTCAAGTTCCCGACACTTGTCCCTGGCATCGTGGACGCAGCGCCTCGTTATCCAGTCTCCCATAATGTTCCCGGTCATCCAACCATTTGCAGACTTGTACCAGTACACGCCACTTGCGTCCAAGTTCATGAGGTTTTTGTAGCACCTTGGGTGTGAAGCTGTGTGTACAACAACTGGCCCCATCTTGTGGCTCCCAGACAGGTTTACAGCGAACATTACCATCATCTTACACTTCTAGAGCTTGCAGCCAGGGGCTTGTTTCTGTTTTTTTAGCGATGTAGGCTGATTTGGGCATGGCTTTGTAGTATAACGACGTTTTGTTGACGTTGTAAATCTGGTCCTTGGTGTACTGTCCTTCTTCGAGAAGCGCTCTAAATATAGCAGGATACTCTCTTGCGGCCAGCTCTTCGGCAGAGGAATGTTCACCACACGCTTTGATGTGACAGAGTTCCTTGCGCTTCAGAAAACGGTCCAGCCATCCTACCGATGCCTTGAAAGGTTTGTCCACATTTAACTTGCGAGATGCTGCCTTGTAAAAGAGCTGGGCTTGGTTCCGAATAAATCTGACATCCAGTGGAACATCTTCCTTCTCCTTCCTCATTATGAAGGTGGCAAGATACCATTCCATTAATATCATCGCACAATTTCCCACCCGGGAATGGCCCTCTAGGTCAGATGCACCATACGTCTTCACTTGAGCCCTTTTGGCATCCCGGTTCTTCCACACTGTTTTCACTGTTGATTCAGCCAGTCCCAGGGCTTTCCCGATTGCAGTGTTTCTTTGTCCCTCCTCCTTCATCTGGATAGTCTCTAACTTGGTTGCGTGCATCACAAGTTTCTTAACTCTTGGGGTTGGAGCCATGATGCGACGAAGTACAGGCCAGGATGAAGCAGCAAAAAAAACGCCACACGTTGTACACGACAGGTTAGCTGTAGAAAGCGGATCCGCACTGTGCACGAGCCGGGACTGTTATGGCGCATCTGCCGCCTTGTACCCCAAGCTTCGCAGTAAAATGCCCGGGAATTTCTGCGAATCAACATGACGACACGTGACAATGGACACGTGTGGGGGGGAGGGTCGCGTACTAATGGAAAACGGCATTTTAGAGCTACTCCTTGCCTCTACCTCGCATTCCGTGAGGTAAACTCGTGCATTCAAGGTTTTTGGTTATGATTTTTGGTCACTCGCGCATAATGCGATTCGCGCACTGTGATGTCGCACAGTGCGAGCCTACTGTGTATATACATACATACATACATACATATATATATATATATATATATATATATATATATATATATATATATATATATATATATATATATATATATATATATATATATATATATATATATATATATATATATATATATATATATATATATATATATACAGTATATATATATGTATGTATGTATATATATATACTGTATGTATACATATATATCTATCTATCTATCTATATCTATATAACTAGGCTGCTTCCCCCAAGGAAAGGGAGGTAGCCGAGACAGGATGACACACTCCCCATTTATTCATCCATTCAAACACATTCATTCGCATCTTAGCCCCAAAGGGGAGAATGGACAGATCCTCACCGCAACACACCGCACAAGGGTCAACTGCGCAATGCAATCAGTGACATCTGCAGCAGGGCCCGACAGCAGAGCTGGTTTACCCCTGCCACATCATAACAGACTCATCCCCTTACCCACACCTGACCTGAAATAGCTGATCAGACCAAATGCGGGAGAATATCCCCTCAGGGCTGCGTCATCACTTATTCATTCACAATTTCTCTCCGTTTATTTCTGTCACGCACAGCCACTCTTCCTTGCTCAACAGACATCCCTCTCGCATCCAGCGCTCTCTTCACACTGTCCATCCATCCTATTCGTGGTCTTCCTCTCAGCCTTACACCTCTCACATCAGATCTAGTTATCTTTTTCACCAATCGCTCATTATCCATTCTCTCCATATGCCCAAACCATCGCAACACCCTCTGCTCAACTCTACCAGCCATCTCCCGAACAACTCCAGTTCTCCTTCGTACTTCATCATTCCGCACTCGATCCATACGTGTCACTCCACACATACTCCTCAGACACCTCATCTCCATTACATTCAAACTTTTCCTCTCTGCTACACCCATATTCCATGTTTCAGCCCCATATAATGCAGTCGGTACCACAACACCCTCATACAGCCTTCTCTTTACATCCATTCTAAGCAAACGACATCTAAACACTTTTTTCTTTCTCCCAGCACCTTTCCTACTTCATTTATTTTAAACTTCACTTCTGCATCTATTCTTCCATCCACAGCAACATGTGACAATAGATATTTAAAACACTCTACCTCCTCAAGCAACTCGCCATTCAAAACTATATTCATCCCTCTACCATCTACCAACCTCGTACACTTCATCACTTTACTCTTATTCTCATTTACTTTCAATTTCCTCCTTTCACACACCCTTCCAAACTCCTCTACCAACTGTCTCAATCTCTCCTCTGAATCAGCCACCAGTGCAGTATCATCTGCAAACAGCAGCTGCTTCAGATTCCACTCTCCACCATCAACATGCACCAGACTCAGACCTCCACCTAAAACTCTTGCATTCACCTCCCTTACAACACCATCCATGTAAATGTTAAACAACCAAGGCGACATCACACATCCCTGTCGCAGCCCCATTCTCACAGGAAACCAATCACTCACAGCATTTCCCACTCTTACACACGCTCTACTATTTACATAAAAACTTTTCACCCCTTTCAGTAACCTACCATCAAGTCCATACAATCTTAAAACAGTCCACAAGCCTCCCTATCAATTCTATCATACGCTTTCTCTAAATCCATAAATGCCCAAAACACATCCTTGCCTTTCGCTAAATACTTTTCACACACTTGTCTCACCGTAAACACCTGAACCACGCATCCCCTCCCTCTCTTAAAGCCACACTGCTCATCACCAATCACTCCCTCTGTACCCTCTCTAACTCTCATAATTAACACTCTACCATACACCTTACCTACAACACTCAACAGACTTATACCCCTAAAGCTAGTACATTCATACTTATCACCCTTGCCTTTATACAATGGGACCAAACAATCACTTGCCCAGTCAAATGGCACCATACCTTGCACAAAGCACACATTCAACAATCTTACTAACCAGTCAACAATAGTCACTCCACCACCCTTCAGGCATTCCACAGCACACCCATCCATACCTGCAGCTTTCCCTGTTTTCATCTCCTTTACTGCCTTCTCCACTTCCTCCTTCGTGATTAAAGAATCATTCAACTCTCCCAACACATTTATTCCTTGCAACCTTCCATCCGCCACAATCTCAGCCACCCTTTCCTCCTCTACATTTAACAATCTTTTATAATACTCTGCCCATCTCTTCCTTACTGCATCCATCTCAATTAACATCCTTTCATCCTCTGCTTTTACTCGTTCTTGCTTCCCAGACTCCCTTTCGCACCCTCTTCACCTCCTTCCAAAACATTTTCTTATTCTGTTGAAAATTCTGTCAGCCGCCTACCCCACCTCTCATCTGCTGCCACTTTAGCATCACGCACAGCCCTTCTCGCCCTATTCCTCTTTTCCTTATACCTCTCATATGACATCTCATCCTTCCTCTGCAGCCACACTTCATATGCACGTCTCTTCTCAGCCACAGCCATACTTACTTCCTCGCACCACCATTCACTTCCTTTTCTTACACCACCACCCACACATCACACACCACACACCTCTTCTGCATGCCCCACCACAGCACTCTTAAACAACTGCCATTCCTCCTCCACACTGCCATTTTCCCGATCTTTCACTGCGTTCCACTCATCTTTCAAGTTCTCCTGATACTCTATCTTTTTCTCTCTTTTATCCAACTGACACACTTTCAAAACCTCCCTGCCACACCTAACCCTCCTAGCTCTCACTCATCTCTTACCTACTCTTAACTTTCCCTCCACCAGGTAGTGGTCAGACATACCTCCACCCTCCCCTCTCAGAACTCTCACATCCAACAATCTTCCTATTACATTCCTAGACACAACTACATAGTCCATCAAAGCTCTATCAACAACCCTTCCACCCTTCTGTCTCACCCATGTATACTTATAAATATCTTTCTTCTCAAACAGAGTATTTCCAATCACCATCTCTCACTCAACACACATTGCTATCATTCGCTCCCCATTTTCATTTCTCCCAGGCACACCATGCATACCAACTACACCTTCAACTGCTACATTTCCCACTCTAGCATTCAGATCTCCCATCATTACCACATTCACATTCGCTCCAAAACTCTGCAGACACTCATCAACATCATTCCAGAAAGACTCCCTCTCTTCTTCATCCCTTTCACTACCAGGCCCATATGCACTCACAAACACCCACACGTTCAAATTTCGCTTTCACCCACATCAGTCTCGATGACACCTCCTTCCATTCAATCACACACTGCTGTGCTTCCGGACTCACTAACAAGGCCACACCTTCTCTTGCCCTTCCTCTATCAACACCTGGCAATCTTCCATTCACACTTCCAAACATATAGTCAAACTTCCCTTTCATCTTCGTTTCACTCAAAGCTAACACATCCAACTTTCTTCTCACAAACATTCTCCCAATCTCCTCCCTTTTAGCATCAATCGTACTACATCCACGCACATTCATAGACCCAATCTTCAGGGTACGGGGATAACTCCATCCCCCATCCCTTTCTCTGGCCTGTCTCTTTTTAGGAACTAAAAAAACAGAGGAGGGGGTCCCTAGTCCCCTCACCCCGCCCCTTTTAGTCGCCTTTTACGACACGCAGGGAATACGGTGGCAGTATTCTTCCTAACACAACCTGGCTGCAGAGTAGTAGTACCACCCCATAGTGCGGCCAGATAGTGTCCCCCCCGCCACAGTGGAAATATATATATATATATATATATATATACGTGAAAGGATTGAACTTGCTGGTGAATCTCTTGAGTGTGTGGAAGAGTTTTGTTATTTGGGAGACATGTTGTGTGCTGGAGGTGGGGCTAGAGCTAGCTCTGTGGCTAGGGTGAGAAGTGGTTGGAAGAAGTTCAGGGAGCTCTTGCCTCTCCTGATATTGAGAGGGCTCTCCCTACGTGCTAAGGGGTCTTTGTATGCAGCATGTGTTAGGAGTGTAATGCTGTATGGTAGTGAGACCTGGGCAGTGAAGGAGGAAGATATTCGCCAGCTCAGACATAGAGAAATGACAATGATTAAGTGGATGTGCAGTGCGTCCCTGCGTCCAAGGCCTGGAGGGGCTGGGTTTACAATGGAAGAATTGAGAGGTAGGATGGGACTGGAGTGTGTTGGTGTTGTGATGAGGAGAGGTAGATTGAGGTGGTTTGGACATGTGGAGAGGATGGGGGATGATAATTGGGTGAGGAAGGTGAGAAGTGTTAATATTGGGGGTGGGGTTATGAGGGGGTAGACCGAGAAAGACATGGGACGAGGTCATTAAGTGTGACCTTAGGGTTAAGGGACTGAACAGGGAGGCTGCAATGGATCGTGCAGCGTGGAGAGCCGCCATTAGGTGACCAAGGCCGACACATGCAAGCATGTTGGAGCCTTTAAAAATGAAAACGATATATACATATATAAATAAATATATATATATATATATATATATACACACACACACACACAAATCTATATATAACTGCTATTAACAGACATCATAAACTCTGTTAGTAAAGAGACGATCATGTGTTGGTGGTCACCATGAAACTTAGAGATCACACTATGAATTATTATTTTTATTATTATTATTATTATTACTACTACTACTACTATTATAACATCTTATCATAAATTTAACTTGTCATATTTGTGCAGTTACATGTTTCCACTGAGTTCTCATAGTCGTCATGAAATTTTTTAAAATACCACATGACTTCTCTTCCCTCCCTCAATGAGATGGTGCTTATAAAGGTAACACAAACTCATTCATTTACACATACAATCAAGAACATTAGTTGCTAAATATTCCACCACCAATACCTCTCACTGCTCTCTCTTGGGGAACTTTCCTAAGCTGAGAAAGGCTTGGTAAGTTTCTCTGTCCACACATGATTCACTGATATGATGTGTCAGGCTGGAAAGTAATGAACATGTCATAAATGTACAGTAGAAATGGGACGACCCATTTTACTACCCATTATGGTGTAGGGATCCACGACTAGGCTACCAGAGTTCAGTACATTAAGGGTGGTTGACCAGCTTACTTCCCATGGCAGGATTACATGAAAGAACCTCCAGTCATCTTTTGGGGATTGAACCTATGTAAGGCTGTCAGTTCCAATGGGACACTCTAATCATATACCATGCTTACACCTTTAAAGGCCTTGGTCATACATGTATATGTAAATCTTTTATCAGCTGATGATAGGATCTAAGTGATATTGGATGCCACATAGTTCCAACACTGCCAGTGTGCTACTAACAAGTTGCTTGAACAAGTTTTTAAATGGTTATAAGCCCTTACTGCTGCCAGTCCTTACCGAAGGTCTTGGTTTGAATTTGGAGTTTTCCTTCAAGTCCAACTGCCAACCAGTGTAATATCAGAACTTATGTCCCTGGCTGTACAGTAGTTGTTGTGCAAGTGTTCTTGATCACACTTGCATTCAAACTGCCACAATCAGACCCCAGTGAGAGTTTTACTCAACTGCATCACTAGACACTTGTCAAACAATAAGTCACTGATAATACATTTAATTTTAATTAAATTTTCTAAACAAAAACATATTTATGGTATATCAGAGTACGTATATGGACAAATTTATTACTCCTTTCAGTAAACTATAGCTAATTTGTCTGCAATGTGTTCCAAAAATCACAACTTTTCTGTACAACTGGTACTACAACTTGGGAGAAGGCACCAAATCAGCTTTGTGGAGAGCAATGGAACCTGAGCAGGCAATCTTCTGTTGACTCAGACGCAAAAAAGAACGTCCAAAAAGGACTTACTGCATTTCTTGACTTACGTAATAATGCCTAACACCTTTGCCCCTTCCTCTATGCTATGACTACCTCAGATATACAGGTACCCTTTTTGACACATAATTCATTCCCATTCTCAGGGTTGGCTACTTTAAACCAATGGTTTAAACCAAATGGTTTAAATAAAGCAATTTTTTTTTTTTTTACCACTCCATTTCCTCTTGGTTTGTATATATATATTTTTTATTTTTTATCAATTACAGTACTTGTGGTTTTTAATTATGTACAGTTGGATTCCTACCTGACGTATGGAAGCGAGGCGTGGACCTTGCAAGAGGGGAACAAGTCAAGAGTGAGAGCAGTGGAAATGAGTTACTTGAGAGGAGCATGTGGAGTGACATGGAGGGACAGGTTGACGAATGAAGAAGTGAAGGAACGTTGTGGGGTAGATGTGGATGTGGTTGAAAAGATTAGGAGAAATACACTGAGGTGGTTTGGACATGTGGAGAGGATGGAGAGTGAAAGACTGACTAAGAGGGTGTATGTGGGTGAGGTGGAGGGAGGGAGAGGGAGGGGTAGACCGAGGATGAGGTGGAGGGATGGAGTTGAGAGGTATATGAGGGAGGGGGGGGTGAGTTGGGGGGAGGGGAGTCAAATGGTGGGTGACAGAGTGACTTGGAGGCGTTTTGTCTGCGGCCACCCTTTGCGGGATTAGGGCGTCGGGCTATAGATAGATAGATAGATAGGATTCCTACTACCAGGGTTAAAAACAGTACTGGTAAGGTGAGATGAAAATTTTAATTAAATGTTCTAAACAAAAACATATTTAAGGTATATCAGAGTACGTACAGGGACAAATTTATTAATCCTTTCAGTAAACTATAGCTAATTTGTTTTGATGAAATCCTTTCTAGCCTTGTTAACAGAAAAAAATACTGGTGTACATTATAATGGAATGCAACACATTTAATTAATCGAGTAAATTTATACTATACTGAGAACAGTTACTGAGAGATATCTTAATACTGTATTTTAGGGGGGGGAGGGGGGAATCACTCAACAACCAAATAGGCCTACAGAAAAATCTCCAGTCAACTGACTCATCCAAATTATAATCTTTGTTCAAAATTTTGTGAAGAAATACCAGTTTCCCAGCCTTCTCCATTCTCAGTCTAATTCTAAGTTTCGAGTATACCAGTCCAAGTGAGGAAAAAATTCTCTCTTTATTTTAATTTCCATACATAAAAATGTAAAGCTACAGTACCTAATTTAATCTGATACCGTATTTTCACTTTTTTATGTTTGGAAATGAAACTAAAAGCTTGCCTAATTTTTCTTTGTATAATATCTATGAGTAATTGCATGTCAAACTGACATACATAGGGGTAAGAGTGTTGGAATAAAAAATAACATTAAATATAATTTTAAAAAAGACATGAAATAAAAAAAAGGATTAAAAAAGACATTTTTGTAAAAAAAAAAAAAAAAAAAAAAAAAAAAAAAATTCTCTCCACACGACCATAACATCTCAGTACAGTCTTTTTGACCCTGGTGTTTACAGACTTTCTTACTACACATCTTTCATGAATCACATTATTCTATCCAATCCCTGCACTCCACACATTTCTCAACAGTTCCATCTCCACTTTCTCTTACTACTGCCTTCTCATTCTCATGACACACCATAGTCTCACACCCATACGTTAAAATAGGCACTAAAACTTCATACCAGCCTTTCATGACACACTGTAGTCTCACACCCACATGTTAAAATAGGCAATAAAACTCCATGCCAGCCATTCACAGCTGCCACACCCAAATACATGACACCTACTACCTATCTATCTATTGCCAAGCACCTTAATCCAGCAAGAAGTGGCCACAAATAAATCGCCTCCATATCGCCCTGTCTCCCGCCTTTTCACTGATAGTTACTCACTCCCTGTTTCATCCACTCTGTGCCTAATTCAAGCTGCGTTGTCCTAATTCACTTGCCAAAAGTCACACTAACCTTGAATCAGCTTGTCCCCCAAACATGGGCCTGGGACCCAGTTCAACTTCTGACTCTTCCTCTGAACCTTCTGCATCCTTCCCCTTCTCTTTCTTGCCATCCTTCTTCCCTGCCTGTTGGATGCCACCACGGACAAAGTTGAGGCCACCGCGCAGGACTTGCAACCGGGAAGGTAGGGCAGATGTGCTGGGTGCTGGCCCCTCATCCTGTCATCAAAGACATCAAATAAATAGAAATGAGACAGTGAGACTGGTCTGACTGGCTGGAGACAGTAATCAAAGTCAATGCTGCCATACAGAAAGATACAAAACTTCACACACTGAACTTCCAATACAAATGTCAAATACCTCTTATGAAACCACACATATCTAATATACTACAGCACTTGCCATGTGTCTATGTGTGTGTGTATTGTGGGCAGCCGAAACTACACATTCAAACCGCACCAAAATTGACATAAAAATCACAAAAAATTCGCTGATGTGAAAAAACTTGGTCCCATCATGACTGAAAAACTTTTACTATATTTAATGAGCGATCACATTTTGACCAAAAAACACCACTCCCGGTGCCCAGCATAGGATCCCCGTAGAATTTTTTGTCCATAGCTATAGCTAAAATATATTATAGCAGCACAAGAGCCCTCCACAGGAGCAAGTGCGAGGGGCCTGAAGGGCCCACGAGCACTTGTTAAAACTACAGCTGGATGACAAAGCCTACTCCAACAACACAAAGAGTATAGAGAAGGTTAAAACCCAGCTTCTGCCTTAAACCTGGAGAGATACTGACGAAGTTTGTGAGATCAGATATTTGATACGGAGGACTGAACGACGTGCAAATGAATATGAGGCTCTATGCCCTGAGCATGCTGTTGATATCACTCTTTCTCCCTTTTCACAGATCCTCGTTCCTTTTTTCTGGATCCTACATTCCCTTCTCATATCCTCTGACTACTACAAGAAAGCCTTGGTTTAGTCACCCTTGTTCTAATGCTGTCCGCAACAAGGAGAGAGCCTATTAAAGGTACCGGAGCCAATCCACCCCTGAATCACATCTTGTTTATGTTTCTGCTCAGAATCGTGCTAAGGCTGTTCTTTGCTCTGTTAAAATAATTTCATCCTTACTAAATGCTCTCAACTCTCCAACTCGAATTCTTCCCACTCCTTCTGGCACCTTGCCAAAAACCTTTCTACCAACTTTACCTCATCATCTTTCCCTCCCCTTTTCTATTCTGATGGCTCTGTAGCTATTTCTTCTACTAATAAAGCAGATCTCTTCGCTCAGACTTTCTCCTCCAATTCCACCTTAGACGATTCCGGTGCTGTTCCTCCATCACTTCCCTCCTCAGACTTCCTCATGGCTGACATCAAAATTTCTTCAGCTGATGTATTTTCTGCCATCACTGGTCTCAATACTAACAAGGCATATAGGCCTGACGGAGTCCCTCCTGTTGTCCTCAAAGAGCTGTGCTTCAGTGCGTACACCCTGCTTTGTCTGTCAACTTGTACCTTTACTTCTTGCTGGAAGTTTGCTTTCATTCAGCCAGTCCCAAAGAAGGGTGACCATTCCCAACCCTCTAACTATTGTCCAACTGCTTTAACATCCTGTGTCTCAGAAGTTTTTGAGTCTATTCTTAACAGAAAAATTTTAAAGCATTTTTCCTATCACAACCTTCTTTCTGATCGTCAGTATGGATTCCGTTAGGGGCGCTCCACTGGAGATCTTCTCACCTACCTTTCAGACTCCAGGTCATCCTCCTTTCAGGACTTTGGCAAAAGCTTTGCCATTGCACTTGACATCTCAAAGGCTTTTGATCGAGTCTGGCATAAATCTTTAAATTCCAAACTACCCTCTTACGGTTTCTATCCTTCTGTCTGAGCCTTCATCTCTAGCTTCCTTTCTGGTCATTCTGGAGCCGCTGTGGTAGACGGCCATTGCTCTTCTCCTAGATCTATCAACAGTGGTGTTCCTCAGGGCTCTGTCCTATCATGAACTCTCTTCCTTCTATTCATCAATAGCCTTCTAAGCTGTAAATCTAACCCTATCCACTCATATGCTGATGATTCCATCCTTCACCTTTCCATTCGGTTCCCACAACGTCCATCTCAGTAGTTACTTCAACAAACAAGGGATGTGGCTATGGCACACCTAATGTCTGACTTGGCTCGTATCTCTGACTGGGGTAAAAATAATCTTGTTTTTAATGCATCAAAAACTCAGTTTTTACGCCTATAAACCCGACACAGTCTTCCACACGAGTACCCGCTAATGTTTAATAATATCCAGCTTAACCCTGCATCATCCTTGAACATGCTTGGGGTTTCATTCACTCGGGACTTATCTTGGAAAGATCATATTGCATCTCTTGTAAAATCTGCTTCCAAGAGATTCGGTGTGCTAAGCCGACTCCGTACCTTCTTTACCCCTGCACAACTGTTGACTTTATACATGGGTTTTATTCACCCCTGTTTAGAGTACAACTCTCATGTGTGGGGAGGCTCCCCACATACAGCTCTTCTCAATAGGGTGGAGTCAAAGGCTTTTCGTCCTATCAACTCTCCTCCTCTTACTGGCTCCCTTCACCCTCTGTCTCTTCGCGCACTGTTGCATCTTTATCTCTTTTCTATCACTACTTCCATGGTCACTGCTCCTCTGAACCATTTGCTTGCATCCCTCCACCTGTATGTTGAGTGTGTAGCACCCGTCTGGCAACAAACCTTCATCCCTTTTCTGTCCAACTCTCTAATGCAAGAGTTAACTGTTACTCCCAGTTCTTCATTTATGCAACAGGTCAACTGTGGAACTGTCTCCCTCTGTCTGTATTACCTACTTCCTACGATCTCCAGTCTTTCAAACGCTGTGTGTCCAGGCAGCTCGAAATGAACGGATCTTGAAGTTGGCTCTCTTTTGTATTGTTTTTTCTTGGAAGGAATGGTTTGCGGGCTCCTGGCCATTGGTACCTTCTTTCTTGCATTTTAAAAAAAAAAAAAAAAAAAAAAAAAAAAAAAAAAAAAATCACCTACCCCTAGGTGTGAAAACAGGCAAGGATGATGATGATGATGGTAGCATCTGTTTTGTTTATAAATGCTCCAACACATTTGCATGTGTTGGCCTTGGTCACCTAATGGCAGCTCTCCATGCTGCTTAATCTTTGCCAGCGTCCATATTCAGTCTCTTATCCCTGACCCAGGTCTTTTTTGGTCTGCTTCTCACAACCCTACCCCCATTGTTCACACTTCTCTCTTTCTGCACCCAACTGGCATCCCTCATCCTCTCCACATGCTCAAACCATCTCAACCTACCTCTCCTCATCGTAACACCAATACACTCCAGTTCCATCCTTCCTCTTAACTCTTCAATCATAAACCTAGCACCCCCAGGCCTTGCATTGAAGAACGCACTGCAGATCCACCTACACACTGACATTTCTGTATGTTTGAGCCAGCGAATATCCTCTTCCTTTACTGCCCAGGTATCACTACCATACAGCATTACAGTCCTAACACATACCACTCACAATGATCCCTTAGCATGGAGGGAGAGCCCTCTCAATGTCAGGAGAGGCAACAGCTCCCTGAACTTCTTTCAGCCATTCCTCACCATAACCACACAACCCCACCTCCAGCAAATAACATGTCACCCAAGTTACATAACTCTTCCACACACTCTAGACTCGCTAAGATCAATCCTTTCACCACAGACAATCTCCACATGCTCTCCCAACACACCGCATGCATAAAATCAGGATTAACTTGCAATCTACCTCTAATACCATTATATTTCTTATACTCCCATTTATCACAAACACAGCACAAGATGAAATTACTTCCCATGCCCTTGTGGCAAATCGCACATAGCCACGCTCCCTTTTCTTTGACAGTAGTGCAACCAGCCCTAGATACCATCACTTTTATCTGCATTTACTCTTAAGCTCTTGTGCCCTATACCATCCCTTCACTTCCTAAATCTTTCCTCTGCCTCCCTTTCATTCTCTGCAATCAGCACCAAATCATCAACATACATCTCCCATGGGAGTCCATTTCTGAAGTCATGTGAAAGTGATTCAAGTACCATGATAAACAAGAAGAGCTTATGACTGAATCCTGATGCACACCAAAATTCAAGGGAAACTCATCACTCAAATCTCCATTCACCCTTATCTGGGTGCAAGCACCCACATACATGGCCATAACCACCCAAACCAGCCACTCCTCGATCCCATGATTTCTCATTGTCCACTTCATCACCTCTCTCTAGAGACTCTGTCAAAGGCCTTCTCCAAATCAATAAAAAGAAAGTACAGTTCCCTTGTCTTTCCTCAACAGGACTGAGCATTGCACACAGATCCGAGACTGCAAATTTATACTCATAAGAACACTCTTCATTCCCGAGTTTCTCAAGATGGAACTGTTTTTGGTGGAATCTTGAGCTCTCAGTTTTGATTTGCAGCCTTAGAGTGGCAACAAGTCTGTGGCCAGTACCAAAGAACTCTGAACTCCTGAAAACCCTGTAATTCTGAAGGATCCTCCAGCATGCACTAACAAGAATGTGGTCAATCTCCTTTGCAACCCCTCCAGTATCAGAATACCAAGTCCAGCAGTGAAGATTTAGCTGCTGGAACCAGGATCCAGAATTTCTCAATTTATGGGGCTTTCTGAGATCCAGAAGGTAAGAACTACTGGAATTTCTGGTTCCACGGCCACGGGGACCTATGCATTCCCTGAAGCCCTCCCTACCAGTAACCGCACTGAAGGCACTCAGGACCAAGGATGTAACTCCCTGAGGGTCACATTCCCACAAATGAGTCAAGTTTAGCGCAGAACAGCTCCTTCTCATCAAGATCACTCATCTCAGTTGGAGTGTACACTGCAATAAGTGAGATGCAACCCAAGGAGTGCTTCAACCTTAGGTTGAAGCACTCCGCATTATACACTCATCAAAAGGAGCAACCCTATAAACACAGGAGACAAAGTGAGCAACAACTGCCACAACAACACCTCTAAGCTGGCTGCCATCTTCACAATCAGACCAGTAGTATACTTAACCATCACTACTGATCTTGCCATGCCAAGCCCGCCTTACTTCGGACAGTGCAGCTATTCCAACCCCCAATCACCCCAATATTCATGACCACTAAGGCAGCTGATTATCCTTCAGAAGGTTTAGAAAGATCCATATTCCCACTTACAGTGGACCCAAAGATTAAGCTTGCGTGTGGTTCTACGGGTTCATGTGTCTCCTGTGCCACCACAATGAAAGTCAACAGCAGGATTGGGGCTAGGGCATCGTCCCCACCCCCATCATCCAGCTGCTTGGGTCCCCGTTGGCTTTACCTGCTTCTCGCAGTGTCCATCACGGCAGTTGCTTCAACAAACAAGGGATGAGGCTGTGGCACACCTAATGTCTGACCTGGATCATACCTCTGATTGGGGTAAAAGTAATCTTAATGTTTTTAATGCATCAAAAATTCAGTTCTTACATCATTCAACCCATCAACTTCTTCCGCAGCAATATCCTCTAATTTTTAACGATAGCCAACTCAATACATCGTCAGCTTTGAACAAACTTAGGGTTTCATTCTCTCAGGATTTATCTTGGAAAGGTCATATTACCTTTCTTGTAAAATCCATTTCCAAGAGGTTACGTGTGCTAAGCCGACCCCGTGCCTTCTCTACCCCTGCTCAGTTGCTGACTTTATACAGAGGTCCTATTCGTCCCTGCATAGAGTACAATTCTCATGTATGGGGAGGTTCCCTACATACAGCTCTTCCCAACAAGGTGGTGTCAAAGGCTTTTTTTTTTTCTTCTTTTCTTTTTTCTTTTTTTTTTTCCCCAAACGCCATGTTCCCTTTTATTGATAAGGGCAAAGGTGTTGGCCCTGGGCAGAGGACTTAGGTTTGGAGTGTGCAGCACTTAGTGACTGGATGCCCTTCCTGATGTCTACCAATGACCGTAGGGTGGACACAAACCTCCGACCCTTCAGTCAGAGCAGAGTGTTCTAACCCACTAAGCCACAGATGCTACAATACATTTAAAAAAAAAAAAAAAAAAAAAAAAAAAAAAAAAATCATTTAATTAACTCTCCTTCTCTTACTGGCTCCCTTCAACCTCTGTCTCTGCCACACTACTGCACCTTTATATCTTGTTCTATCACTACTTCAATGGTCACTGCTCCTTTGAACTTAACTGCTTGCATCCCTCCACGACTACGGCGGGTGCATAGCACCCATTCAGCAGCAACCTCTCATCCCTTTTCTGTCCAACTCTCTAATGCAAGAATTAACCATTACTCTCATTCCTTCACGTAAGCAACAGGTCAACTCTGGAACTGTCTTCCTATCTTTATTTCCTACTGCCTATGACCTCCAATCTTTCAAACGCAGCGTGTCCAGGCATCTCGAAGTGAATGGATCTTGAATTTGCCTCTTTGATATTGTTTTTATTTTTTTCTTGGAGGAAACAATCTTGTGGGCTCCTAGCCTCTGGCTCCTTTTTCCTTATTCTAATAATAAAAAAAAAAAATCATAACTGGAGTCAGCCTGACAGGGCTTTTGGAGCCCTGTCAGGCTGGCACCCAAGTAGAAATCCCCCTGCAAAATTGGGTCAGGATCAGGCAACCCAAGCTGACCCTGATCCCTCTTCCTCTTCTTAAGTTATGTGAGATTTAAGTTTTCCTGGGGACCTCCCAAGTCTGGGGAGGGCTCACCACTAGCATATGGACAGGGGAATGGGATCCCTGACAAGTGTTATCCAGGTCTGATTCAGAGTTTTCATTCTTCTTGGTGGACTGCCAACCAAGGCTAACGAACTCCACCCACCCTGCTAGAAGGCTGTTGACTGAAGTAACTTACACACACTTTGACAGGTCTTGTTTTTAGTCCTGCAGGGTGTCTGATCTCCTCACTGGCCTAGGTCAGCGAGGCTGCCAGATTAGTCGCCTATGATCCGACATGACAGATAGTACTAGATTACATGTTACCAGCAGAACAATGCCTGACCTGACCCAACCGGGTATTCCGCTGATAGCTACTCCTGTCTGTTCTCTCTAGATTAAGCTACCAATCCAAGCAAATGGATATCATGGTATGCAAAGGATGACGATTATGCCATAGTACTGACGTACACAGCATGTGAGTGGCTCCATGGAGTAATGCTGAACATACCAAAACTGAAACCGTGAAAATGGGGGACAAAAAAATGAATTTTGGGTATGTGGCAATTATGGAGTTCCTCCATGGAGCATCTCATATTTTTATAACGAAGCTCCATAGAGGAACTCCAAAGGTGCCATCTGTAAAAAAAAATATATAAATAAATAAAAAAAATAATCCAATATCTAACTTCTATTTTCTGGATTCTTTTCTAAAATTATCATACAGTATATCTATATTAATGGTAAACAGCAAGGAAACAACGCATAAACAACAAATATCCACAAAAAAAACCTGAAGACAGTTGGAAAATCAGTAATCTTTCTGTGACATGAGTGATATCTGCTCCCGGGACACACACACACACGGAGACGGAGAGAGCAGACGTCCCAGCCATCGCTGCTAACCTTAAGTAGTTTCAGGAATTTTGTCTGTCCTGTCTCCTAAGGTCTTGCTTTAAATTCAAAATAATGAAAGTTAATAGACTACCAAAAATGTAAAGATTTATTGACTAGATTGTACATGAATGTTTGTAGTTTTTTTTTGGTAACAGCTGTTTTGGTATTTAACCCCTACACTGCGGGCATGTTTACCGATGTTTTGCGTGTGCCGCGGGGTTATTCGGGCTCCGACAGACTCTCAAAAAATATTTGCCAAAAATCAGTTATTAGTCCTAGAATATTAAAATTATATATGCTTATGGCACATACCTTCAGCTTTCTCCTGGAATGTTTGTTGAGCCTTCGTCAGTTACCGTAGGACTTGTGAAGACCTCTGAAGTTGGGTAACGAAGTCTCCACTTTACACTTCCCGACAACCAGTAATATGATTAACACAGCCAGACATTAACACTATAAACACTACTCTATGATTTTCAAGTAGTTTGGGATCCATACTCCAAAAAAAAAAACACTGTGAAAGCAATGAAAATTATGAGCGCGTCTGACCGCCGCACTTGCGCTAGTTCGCTCTTGGTACTCTGTCATTTATTATTCATAAAACCCCTCACACTTTATATTTCTATTACTATATAACACTTATATATATCTACAGTCTTTATCCATAAGTTTCCTTCAGTAGTATTAGTTTATTGTCACTGTAGGGATTCAATTTCTTTCAGTAAAATACGTAGCATTCACTTTCTCGTCCTGTATACTGGCATTGAGAGTGATTGTCACTTTCATCTTCACTCTCATAACTCATAGTATTCAGACATGCTATAGTGAAACTTTCACTTTCATTACTCCTAGGGTATATACTCGTATTCTTATAACCCCTTAAACGCGGCTGTGTACAGTCGATCCCCCCCGAGTGGCGGGGTTGTAGCGGGGTCTGAGTACCTGTAGGAAAATATTTGCCAAAAATCAGAGATTAACCCTAGAACATTATACTTGGTATGGCAGATAGTACTTACATTCAGCTTTCTCCAGAGACAGGTGTTGAGCCTTTGTGGACTACCCAAGGACTTGTGGAGACTTGCAAAGTTGGGTAACCAAATCTTCATTTTCACACCTCCAGCAACCCAGTTTCCCCTCTACCACAGCCTCATTCTGTCACAGTAAACTTTATACTACAACGTAAAGGTAGTTAGGAATCCGTATTTGTACAATAAGCACTGAAAATAAAGCTAAAATCAACGGAGCGTACGGCCAACATGCACTGTGGCGGCGGTTTTCCCGTCACTCAACAAACATTTCCATTTTCACAGATAAAACATGTATATTACATTATTTTCAATCATATTACTTCCCAAAAGATCACCACGGCGCACTTTTTATTCTGCCTTACGTCTGCCACTTTATTCTCGTTCCTGTCGGCCGCTTGCACTGACTGGGAAGAGCTAGAACTCGCCATAATCTCACTTTGAAAGCCTGCAGTAAACTGACGCTAAACAGGGGCAAACCGTGAGAAAAAAAAGCTAGTGTTACAACTAGGGAAACAAGCGTTTCCTAGTAGCATAAACTGCTTGTGAGAGGAGATCGTAGATTTACAGTTCTGAGCGCTCAGAGCACTGCCATGTATCACAGCCAGGCTGGCCTGGCCGTGGTGGGGGGGGGGACGGGGGGAAAACGCGATATTTGGCAACAACTGAGGTCAGTAGTACAAAGGTAAAGTATGCTAGTTGTAGCTAGAGGGTGGTGGTACTGATACACAATACCAGCTGGAGCCTGCTTGCCCGCGGTTATTCAAAATTTACTCAAATCGCAAACGCGACAATTCGCCGTTCTGTCCTTTGGGCCGACCGTCACAAATGCGACGATCCGCGTTTAAAGGGTTAATACTACTCATTTACATTTCTATTTACGTTCTCTATTTTATTTACGTTATTTACATTTCTATTTTATTTACACTGTGTTATGCACTGTCACTTGAAGTAACTTATAAAACTGTTTTCCATTGTTCACGTATATTTACAGTCATTACTTTCACTTGCTGTTTACACATTATTTACACATTATTTACAATTCCACTTGCACTGTTTTACTCAATAGAAAGATTGTAGTCACTCTTTTATCAATTGTCAGCCCTTTACCTCTTTCCACACGAGGTTTAGTAGGGGGTAAAGGTCACAGGGCCCATTGCATGGGGGTGAAAAAAGGCCCTGAAGTCAGCAAGAGGATGAGCCGTACCT
This sequence comes from Coenobita brevimanus, assembly GCF_032717465.1. NCBI lineage: Eukaryota > Metazoa > Arthropoda > Malacostraca > Decapoda > Coenobitidae > Coenobita > Coenobita brevimanus. The sequence continues at coordinate 30,683,145 of NC_137024.1, forward strand.
CCTCTTCGGAAGATGAGAGAGAACTGATCAAGGAGGGCCGGCCCGGGTTGAGGCCTACTTAGGGGGTTATTCAGTACTACCAACGTAGCTCTTGAAACAGCTATGTATTTCACTGAAATGATTGGCAGGAAATCTAGACAATACATTATAAATTAGGTAGTTCCAGGTGAATGTAAATATCACTTAGGCTTCTCCCTTTCCTCCTTATATGTATATTTATTATGAAAATAGATTATATGGCATATTTCAAGGGGAAAAAAACAGCGAAAATTAGCGAACGAGTGCACATGAGGTGTTGTCAGGTGATAATTAGCCAATTCCAGGTGTATGGCACTCTCACTTACCTTATTTCTTTCTTGTATATATTATTTGGTATAAGAATAGGGCATAGGGCTGATTTCAATGGATGAAATCAGTGAAAAATTCCAGGGAAGATTTACTTAGCGTAGCATGGCCGGGCAGGCGAGAGGATAGTGTAATGGAGGGGGGGTAGGGAGAGGAGTCAAGAACGGGGAGAAATGGCTAAATTGTCAACAATGGATGGGAGTACAGATGAGATAAGGAGTGCTGACTAGTGTTGGACATTGGCAGTACTGATAGATGATACAAGCCCCCACTTGGAAGCCCGGGTGAATTCAAAATAACACAGAATCACAAAAGCGACGCCCCGCGGTATGATCCCTTGCTCCCAAGCGTCACGAAAGTGACGCCCCGCGGTTAAGGGGTTAACCAACATCAAACATGGCCGAAAATATAAACAATGAGGGACTGGAATTTCAAGGATTTGATGCTAATACCAATGTCATGGACCTGGTTAAAACATTAATTATGAGGATTAGTGAACTCGAAAAGAAAGTAGAGAATCTAGTGATAAAGGATGTGTCAGTAAATACGGAAACCACCATACAGAGTCTAATCCAGTCCAATGAAACAGCCAATGAAGAAATTAGGAATTTGAAGCGGGAAAATGTTGAACTGAGGAGGAAACTAGAAAAGAGTACTAATAAAAAGGAGAAGGTGAGTAATGTATTAGAAGAACATAAGGCAAAGTGGGCACACGTAGAAGAACAGAAAGAAGTGGCTAGCTTAAGAGAGATCATCCAGGAAGAAAGGGAAATGAACAAGAAAGAAATGGAAGAAAATGTAGTGAAAATACTGAAGAAAAAAGAGAAAATAGTGAGAGAAACTGTAGAAAGGAACAGATGTGTGGTAGTATTTGGAAACAGGGAAGAGGAAGAAAAGGTTAGGTTTGTAAGACTCGAGACAGACACGAACATGCTGAGAGGAATATTAGGCAAGATTGACCCCGAAGGAGACAAGTGGGTAAAAGAAATTGAGGAAGTAAGGAGGATAGGGCCTTACAAGAAAGGGGAAACAAGACCAATGAGAGTCAAGTTTACATCAGAAAGTGTAATAAATGAGATACTTAAAGTGACCCGGAAATTAAGCAAAGAGGCGGGGATGGAAAATATTATAATAAGAAAAGATCTGAATGAAGAAGAAAGAGAAGTTTTAAAATCATTAAAGGAAGAAGTAAAGGAAAAAAATGATAAGAGGACAGAGGAAGAATGTAATACTTTTTTTTGGAGAGTATTGGATATGAAAGTAAGGAAATGGTATTTAAGGAAATAGAAGTGAAGGAAACTAAGGGGGATGGTTGTGAAAGATCAGAAGTTGAGGAAGTGGTACAGACAGAGAGTAGGAGAGAAGAGGGTATTAATAATGTCAAAAATAATTTGAAGGTGATATATACTAATGTTGATGGTTTCATATCGACAAGGATCGAAATTAATGATTTCTTAAGAGAACATGAACCTGATGTCATGTGCTTTGTAGGGACCAAATTAAGAGAAGATATTGATGTTCATTTGGGAGATGGTAAATACGAACTGTGGAGAAAAGACAGAAAAGAAAAAAAGGGAGGAGGAGTGATGATAGCAGTGAAGAACAACATTAATGTAGATACTGTGGAAATGGGAGAAGGCAGGGCTGAAGTGATATATATGAAATTAGAAACTGGAGAGAATGTTAAGAGAGATATGGCGGTAGTGTATATTCCCCCAAAGACGAGAGCATGGAAGGATGACGAATACCATGAGATGTTGTCAGATATGGCTAGCTACTTCCAAAAAATAATTGAGAAAAGCAATAATATAATTTTGGTGGGTGACTTTAATTGTAAAGAGGTGAACTGGGAGGAATGGTACTCGGGAGGCGGCGAGGATTCGTGGGGCACTATGTTATTAAATATAATAATGAATAATGTGATGACGCAATGGGTCAAAGAAGAGACACGGTTTCGAGGTGAGGACACACCAGCAAGGTTAGATTTACTGTTCACCAAAGAACCCGATGTAATAGAATCATTGGAATATCTCTGTCCTTTGGGAAAAAGTGATCACGTGGTCATTGAGTTCCAGATGTTAATAGGAAACGTCGAGCCAAGAGACGAGCTTCATAGACAGGGAAGATACAACTTTGGGAAAGCAAATTTTACAGGATTGAGAAACTTTTTTGAAAATGCGGATTGGAGAAAATTCAGAGAAACAAGAGAGATACAGAGGAAGTGGGTCATCTTTCTAGACCTCTATAATTTGGGAGTGGAAAAATTTGTACCAAGAGTAAGAGGGAAAGAAAACAGGAAAAAGGAGTGGTTTAATAGAAGGTGTATGATAGCAAAAAAAGAGAGAGATAAGGCGTGGAATAATTGGAGAAAGAGAGGTAACGACAGAACAAAGGAAGAATATAAAAGAACAAGAAATGAATACACAAGAATACGTAGAGAAGAAGAAAGGAATTTTGAAAAAGGTATAATTGACAAATGCAAGGATGAACCCAAACTGTTTTATAGATTTGTTAATGGCAAACTGAAACAAAAGGAAGGAATCACCAAGCTGAAAGTAGAAGGAGAGGTCTTTAAGGATGCGGCAATGCAAGCAGAAATAATGAACAAACGTTTCCAGTCAGTTTTCACTAAAGAAAAGGAGCTTGTGGAAGGGGAGGGAGTGATTAGAAATGTCCCGGTGATGAAAGATATAAAAGTGGAGGTACAGGAAGTGTATAAATTACTGGAAACTCAAGATGTAAGGAAAGCCCCAGGACCTGATGGAATTTCTAATTGGGTACTGAAGGAATGCAGAGAACAACTGGCGGATAAAATTCACAGCTTAATTATATGCTCACTGGAAGAGGGGAAAGTGCCAAAAGAATGGAAGAGGGCAAATGTGGTACAAATTTACAAGGGAGGAAACAGGGAAGAACCCCTGAATTATAGACCAGTGTCTCTAACCAGCATGGTCGCAAAATTGTGTGAGAGAATCCTGAAAGACAGATGGATAAAATATCTGGAAGAGATGAATATTTTGGCTGAATGTCAGTTTGGATTCAGAAGTGGAAGGTCATGTGTTTCTGACTTGTTGAGCTTTTACTCAAGAGCGATTGATGTGGTACAGGAAAGAGATGGTTGGGTGGATTGTGCGTACTTAGACTTAGAGAAGGCCTTTGACAAGGTACCTCATAAGAGACTAATGTGGAAACTAGAATATATAGGAGGACTAAAGGGGAAACTTCTGGAATGGATGAGAGACTTTTTGAGAGACAGACAAATGAGGACAGTAATAAAGGAAAAGATGTCTGGATGGAGGGAAGTAACAAGTGGAGTCCCTCAAGGCTCAGTGTTGGCGCCAGTAATGTTCCTGATTTACGTAAATGATATGGTAGATAGAGTGAACAGTTATGCAAGTCTGTTTGCTGATGATGTAAAGATCTTGAGGAAGACAGAGGTTGAGGAGGATTGTAAAATACTGCAGGAGGATTTGGATAGGATACACAATTGGAGCCGGACGTGGGAAATGAAATTTAATGTAAAGAAATGTAAAATATTGGAAATGGGTAAAAGTACCAGGAGACCATCACTGAATTATTTTTTGGGTAATGAATTAATCACAAAAAGGAGAGAAGAGAAAGATTTGGGAGTGCTGGTCCAAGATAGTTTGTCACCAGAAAAGCACATTAACAAGATAGTTGGAGAGACTTATAAACTCTTGACTAACATAAGAGTAGCATTTCATTATATGGATGAGGAAATGATGAAAAAATTGATAGTGGCCATGATCCGCCCCAGGTTAGAATATGCAGCGGTAGTGTGGTCCCCACACAAAAAGAAAGATATAAACAAGATTGAGAGAATACAAAGAACAGCAACCAAGATGGTCCCCAGTCTGACAGACCTGTCATACAGAGAGAGGCTGGAAAAACTGGATTTGCCTTCGTTAGAGGAAAGGAGAAAGAGGGGAGACATGATTGCGGTGTTCAGGACCATGGTGGGAGTAGATAAAATTGACAAAGAAGATCTGTTTGTATGGGATAAGAGAGCAACAAGAGGACATGGAATGAAATTGAAAAAGTCAAGCTGCTTGAAGGATATCAAGAAATATAGCTTTCCTTACAGAAGTATAGACTTATGGAATAGCCTGGACAAAGAGATCGTCCAGTCTAAAAACTTAAACGAGTTTAAAGTTAAATTCGACTTATTGAGAAACAGCGACGGAAACCCACGAGCATAGTACATTCCGTGTATATCACAATTAGGTATATTAGGTAAATACTTAAATATTTGGAACGACTTAGACAAAGAGGTGGTGCATGAGAAAAACATTCATGTGTGTAAAGGTAGACTTGATAAATGTGGATATGGAGACAGGACAACACGAGCATTGCTCAATTCCTGTATACTACAAATAGGTAAATACAAATAGGTAAATACACACACAAATCCACGGCCAAATATGCCACCGGAAAATAGTTACACTGGTATAAATGGTATACCATCATCTTTGCTGGTGCTTGTACTACAAGATATGCTAATAGCAACACAAAAAACTGATAAGTAAAATAACAAAGCTGCAGTGAGAATAAATGGTGTTCAAGAGTAAAACTTACCTTCATATAACTTCCCATCATCCTAATGTAAAATTTTGCCCACAACTTGCAAGAGTCAAGCATACCGGTATGTCTAGATGCAGAATTTCATAAGCTTTCTCATGGATTTCACGGAATTATGATACGACCAATAGTATTAAAATACATCGCCAAAAACTTTAAAAACTCACGAGTCAGTGCTTTCAGTTGAAGAAAGGAAGGGACTGAGGGAGTTAGGGAGGAGCCAGGAGGCAGGGCTTGCAAGGTGGGAGCATGGGGGAGGGGGGAGGAGAGATGGGATGGGGGGAAGAGCAAGACTGTGGGCAGGATTTTCACCCTTTTGTCACAAGGTGGACAGGCACTTTCACCTGACTTGTGGCTTGTGGTCTGTCTTACACATGCAATGGCCGTTGGGAAACACAACTCCCGGTGAACAGGCGACCTTGGACGTTCGGTGTGGAGGTGGACAGGCGTATTCACCTGACTTGTGGCTTGTGGTCTGAGATACACACATGGTGGCAGTTGGGAAAGAATAATCCCAGTGGCCAAGTGACTTTGGACATTCGGTGGGGCTGCATACAGCCGTTTTGACACCACTTGTGGTACTACTAGGGTGCTGGAGGTTTGTAGGGAGTGAACAGGCTAGCACGCGACTTTAACTGTTCAGTACAGGGGCGGATGGACATTTTAGCTCAGGTTGTGGGTTATGGCCTATTTCCTGTGACCGGCTAGAGCCCAACAGCCATGATACCGATTGTTTGAACATGTCAGCTGGCCGGCCAAAGTTCTCAGGGACCTTTATGTCCAGATAATTGCAAGTAAATTCGGATAATAGCTTAACAGAGCCAAAGGCCAGTACCTGGATAATGAACAGGTCCAGATACTGCACGTCCAGATAAGTGAGGGATTATTGTAATGATACAGTTCAGTAATACAGTGCTGGGTGGCTACTGTTTACGAGCCGGTTGAGAAACCTCAACCTCAGATATTGCACAGAACCGCCAGTTATGTCGTTTCGGCGCTGGATGTTGCTTTACTAGAGCTGAGCCAGCAGCACCAGTTATTGCACTAGGCCGGATAAGTGCGAGTTTACTGTACAGGCCGTCCTCATTTAAAGGTCTTTTATTTAGTGATGTCCTTATTAACCTTATGAATTAATTCCTACTTTTCACTTAACCCTATTCGGTGCAACATATCACACTTTTGATACGCCCTGGTTAATTTTTACCAAAAAAAAATCTAGTTTATAAGTAATGCATGGTTTTACGATTGTTTTCTTATTAAATCACTGGAAACACAATAAATGGTAATTCTGAGTGAAAAAACTGGGTTGTAAAAAGTGTTTTCTCTAAAATTAACGATTTTTTCCCATGGAGATTATTAAACAAAAAGAAAACGCTCAATGATGAGAGGAATATCTGGGAAATTATCGTACACAAGCCTAACGGTCAGCAACGTAACTTCCAGATGTACGATATGGTTTCCTATATTAAAAAAAGTACTTTATTATGGATTGGAGCAGATTGGGGACGTGGAAGGTGTGTGCAAGATATTCACAGAAGAAATCTGTGCAGCATGTGAGGTGGTGTGTGGGGTGAAGAGAAGACGAAAGGGAGTGCACGGAACAGCATGGTGGAATGAAGAAGTGAGAGAGGTCTGAGAGGCTGTGGCACAAACGAAGAAAGCATATAATGAGTGGATGAGAAACAGGGGCATGGATGAAGTTGAGAGACAGAAGCGAAAGCTGTATGTAGAGAGGAAGAGAAAGGTGAAAAGATTAGTAAAAGAGAGTAAGAAAAGAAGAGAGTGGATGTGGAATTTGGAAGGAATTTGAGTGTAAAGTGGAGGAACTGTAAGAAAATGTTCTGGAAAGAGGAAAAGAGAGTTAGACAGGGTGCCAAAGAAGTTAGCTGGGGAGTGAAAGATAAAAATGGCAGATTACTGGTGGAGAAGGGAGAAAAAGTGAGTGGATGGAGAGAGCACTTTAACAAACTGCTGAACATAGAGAATGACAGTAAGGCAAGTATAAGTGGCTGGAGAATGGCTAGGTGGAGGGATGTGAGAAGAGAGAAAGAAATCAGTAGGATGAAAGTTGTGGAAGTAATGAAGAATGTTAAAAGGGGGAAAGCCCCACGAACTGATGGAGTGTGTGGTGAAATGCTGAAGCATGGGGGAGAGATAGTAGTAGAATGGATGTGGAAGATGTGCAGATTGGCCTGGGAGGAAGGTAGAGTCCCAGATGATTGGAAGTCAGGTATAATTATTCCCCTGTACAAAGCAAATGGGGAAAAAGAAGTATGTGGTAATCAAAGGGGCATTTGTCTTCTTTGTGTAACAGGAAAAGTATATGGTAGGATACTTACTGACAGAGTTAGGGAAATAACAGAGGAATTAGTTGGAGAAGAACAGGGAGGTTTTAGGAAGGGATGAGGTTGTGTAGATCAGATATTCATTCTTAGATCTTTAGTGGAAAAGTTTCTAGAGAAGGGCAAGAAGTTGTATGTGGCCCTCATGGATTTGGAGAAAGCATATAACAGGGCGGATAGACAAGGACTGTGGAAAGTATTAAGAATATAGGGAGCAGATGGGAAGCTGTTGAATGCCGTGAAGAGTATGTATGAGGGTGCTCAGGCTGCAGTGCATATGGATAGTGAACTGAGTGAATTTTTCTATTTGAAGGTTGGATTGAAACAGGGATGTGTCATGTCTCCATGGTTGTACAATCTGTATATGAATGGGGTTATAAAAGAGCTACAAGGTAGGGCAGTGGATGTTGAAGCAGCCATAATGAGAGAGGGCCGTGTTTGGAAACTCCCTGTACTGTTGTTTGCAGATGATACTGTGTTGTTAAGTGAAGATGAAGGGGAGCTGCAAGGCTTGTTGGACGTTTGAGAGAGAATGTCTATCTATCTATCTATAGCCCGACGCCCTAATCCCGCAAAGGGTGGCTGCAGACAAAACGCCTCCAAGTCACTCTGTCACCCACCATTTGACTACCCTCCCCCCAACTCACACCCCCCTCCCTCATATACCTCTCAACTCCATCCCTCCACCTCATCCTCGTATACCCCTCCCTCTCCCTTCCTCCACCTCACCTACGTACACCCTCTTAGTCAGTCTTTCATTCTCCATTCTCTCCACATGTCCAAACCACCTCAGTGTATTTCTCCTAATCTTCTCAACTACATCCACATCTACCCCACAGTGTTCCTTCACTTCTTCATTCGTCAACCTGTCCCTCCACGTCACTCCACATGCTCCTCTCAAGTAACTCATTTCCACTGCTCTCACTCTTGACTTGTTCCCCTCTTGCAAGGTCCACGCCTCGCTTCCATACGTCAGGGTAGGGATCACAATACCATCATGCAGTGACTTCTTAACTTCCATACTCACCTCCCTATTTCTCATCACTGCTTTCAGTGTACCAACAACCTTCCTTCCCTGCTGTACCCTTTCACGTACTTCATCCCCCAAAGTTCCATCCTTACTCATCACACTACCCAAGTACTTGAATGCACTCACATTCTCCATATCCTCACCATCCAACCTCACTGCACACTCTGTGACTTCATTCCTCTCAAACACCATAACTTTACTTTTGTTTACATTAACTTTCAGCTTCCTCCTCCTACACACTGTAAGAAATGGAATTTAAAGATTAACGTAGGGAAGAGTAAAGTTATGGTCTTCGAGAGAAGTGCAGTCAGTGAATGTACAGTGAGGGTGGATGAGAAGGAAATGGAAGATGTGAGTGCATTTAAGTACTTGGGTAGTGTGATGAGTAAGGATGGAAGTTTAGAGGGTGAAGTGCTTGAAAGGGTACAACAAGGTAGAATGGCTGCTGGTTCCTCGAAAGCAGTGATAAGAAACAGGAAGTGAGCATGGAAGTGAAAAAGTTGCTACATGACAGTATTGTGATACCAACTCTAACATATGGATGTAAAGCTTGGACCTTGCTGGAGGGACACAAGTCAAGAGTGAGAGCGGTGGAAATGAGTTATTTAAGAGGAGCATGTAGAGTCACATGGAGAGACAGACTGACATATCAGAGAGTGAAGGGGCGTTGCGGTGTGGATGTGGATGTGATGGGAAGCGTTAGGAGAAACACAATGAGGTGGTTGGCCATAAGGAGAGGATGGAGACTGAGAGACTAATGAGAAGAGTGTATGTGAGGTGGAGGGGAGGAAGGGGAGGCAGAGGCCAAGGATGAAATGGAGGGATGGAGTGGAGAGGTATATGGGAGAGGGGGGTGTGAGCTGGGAGCACGGCAGTGAAATGGCGGGGAACAGGGCAACATGGAGGCGATTTGTCTGTGGCCACCCCTTACGTGATTAAGGCGTCTGGCGATAGAGAGATAGATAGTTTCTCCTTTAGCTCAACAACTTGCCCTGGCAAACTTCTGCTTTGTATAAATATCAATTTAACATACAAATGCATTTATCTGCAGTTTAAATCATTATTTGTGCAAAAGAGAAGTCTGTCAATGCGTGCTGGTGATCTTATGTAGAAAAACTCGCTAACGTTAGCACGTATTCACTCTGAATCCTAATTTTCTATTAATAGTTAAATTAAGCACAGTTTTTTGACCGAATTTCACATGATTAGGTGTATATGAACCTTTATGATGAAGAAAATAATATTTTCACAACTGCATTCCAGCACTGGGAACTTCGGACATGTAGCCAGCCATCACTGCTTTCATTTATTGTTATTGGCTGGTACACAGAGGAATAAAATCCCTGGTGTGCTTCTGTCTGTGCACTTACACACTGAAATGAAACACTAGCAATTATTCCTCTTGTCACTGGCCATTCTTGGAGGTCAGAAATAAGCACAGTGGATGCAGGCTAGACATAAACAAAGTCGACTATGCTGCCTCAGTGTAAGCAATGACATCATGATCAATCAGAGGCCATCTCAGAGTCAAGTGATTTTTCAGCTACTTTATCTATTATTTCTTAAAGTATCTCCACAACTGTTTTGGAAAAAATGGTTGACATAGTTATTTTCTGCGTATTTTTTACCTATACAATTATGTTACTTAACAAATATTTTGACCAGAAACTCATCTATTACTGCAGCTATAAAGAATGTATGTACAGTTCAAGCATTTTCATAACATGACTCATTCACCTGACACAGTTTCACTTACCATCACACACACTGCAGCACCAATGACCACACACACACACACACACACACACACACACACACACACACACACACACACCCTTGCATTACTGCGTAGAGAATGTGCATACCTTTATATGAACATTTTCTACACATCCTCTACATGACTCCATGTATGACTGCAAAAGCACTTGCCACTTCAGATTGGTGATGCACGGTACAATGATGTAATCAGTGCTGCCGCTAGATGCAGGTGGCACGCATCTGCGCAGGAGCACTGTTCTTGGCTATCTCAAAAATCATATACAGTAAGCGATTTTTGCTATCGTTAACCCAAAACTGGGTGTATATTTTCACAGAGCGCTAAACTGAATATCACAAACTCAACCATTGCATACTGGGAGTGACTTTCCTATGCATAACAATATTATAACTAACACAAATAAAAAGTCATACAACATTTAAATTCATGTAATACATCAAGGACACACCATAAAACTATGCACAACACAACAATTAGAACCATAAATAAAAACTAGGCGGTGGGTGGCAGGTGGTAAGGACTATCATCCACTCACTTGATGTACTGCTGCCTACTTCTTTTTCTGTGTCTACTCTCCTCTCTTCCAATTTCTCCCATTTTCCAGTCACTCTTTATCACTTTTTTCCTTTTCAGGTGGCTGTACACTGAGTGACAGGCCTAATGATTTCCTGTAGGCCATGAAACCATTTACAATGCTGGGTGGTAACCATAAAATTAATCCATATGTGTTCCCTACATGTCAACATGTGGGATGGTGGAGGGTTAGTGCCCCTTCCTGTAAAACAACTAACTCCAAAACAAACGGCGACCCCTTACGTGATTATGGTGTCTGGCTACAGACAGACAGATAGACAGAATAAAAACTAAAGCTGACTGAAGAAGCCTGCTTCCTCAGCAAACAAGATGGTGGCTCCTCCTGACACATACGCCAGAGGAGAAAAGACCCATCTCCCGCCCTAAACCTGAAAAGGTATCAATGGTGGCACTCACGCAAGAGGTGCTACACAGTCAATGGGACCAAATAGTTCTCCCACTAAAGAGGGGATCTTCCCACCAGGAAATGGTAATGTTCAGGTGTGTAGGACCAATCCACAGGCAGGTCACGGCAACTTCTCAATAATGGGGAAAGGCTGTATAGGCCACTGACTAATTATTGCTGTCACCTCCAGTAACTTGCTTGGAAGAGGAAGTGTATCATAAGCATGGCGCCAGGAGGCCAGGGTAGCCTTAATCACAGGTAAGTGATCCCTGTAGGGAAGAGTTCTGACAGAGGCATCAAGGATTGCTGCTACCCTTGCTGCCACATCTGCACGTTAATTTCCCCGCAGTCCAACATGGGCTGGATCCCAGCAACACAAAGCACTCTGGCCACGATGGCCCAGGAGATTCTTTTCTCAAATTTACCAGATCAAGGGGTGGGGAGAATTAAAATGCTGAAGGGCAGACAGGGCTGCCCCGAAGTTGCTAAAAATAGTTAACTGCCTCATGGGTAAGGATAAGTTGGACAGCCATCATAAATGCTGAGAGCTCAGTAGTAAGAATTGAGGCTGAGGAGAATAAGGTGCCACTCCAGCAAAAATCAGGGACAACCCAAAGTCCAATCCTAGCATCAGACTTTAAGCCACTATGGTCGTACCATTCTAAAGTGGCGGTTTGGGTGGGGCACGAACCTCTGTACAGTGGTGCCACGTTTTCCATACTCGCGATGCCTCTCTCTCTCTCTCTCTCTCTCTCTCTGTCTCTCTCTCTCTCCTGGGGGATGTACATCACCCTAGGGAATTTTGTTTCTTTTATGTCTTATAAACTTGTGCTTTTCATTTCTTTATTTTGTTTTTTATTATATTATTGTTTTACATATGACGCCAGATGACCTCGGTGTTACGGCGCCTTTTCATTCAATCACTCTCGCCCTCCTTCCTTCCCTCCCTTCATCTTTCCCTCAGCTTGACAATGCACTCAACACCGCCCCTTGCCTGTCTTCTCTCTCTCTCTCTCTCTCTCTCTCTCCTTGGGGAGATGTGCGTCACCCTTGGGAATTTTGTTTCTTTTATGAGTGACTTATAAACTTGTGCTTTCATTTCTTTATTTTGTTCTTATTATATATAATCATGTTTAAAAATATTATTGTTTTACATATGGCGCCAGATGACCTCGTTGTTGTGGCGCCATGATTTGTTTTCATTCAATCACTCTCTCCCTCCTTCCTTCTCTCCCTTCCTTCATCTCTCACTAAGCTGCACTCAACACTGCCACTGGTCTGCCTTCCCCCCCCCCTCTCTCTCTCTCTCTCTCGTCTGTGGTATTTTAGGATGCATTTTGGTTATTTTCTTTTACGTTATAATGTACATATTGTAAATTTGACTGTATTTCCACACCACCCAGGAGGTTAAAGTCTTGGCGCATTTTTTTTAAGAGGTGTCCCCAAACAGGCCTATTCCTCTATCCCTCACAGATGACCAGGTCGGACTGGGTGTGTGTGAGTGTTGCCGCTCACGAGGGTTTAATGTATATATATTTTTTACTAAGAAGCTGGCATATTTTTGCTTATATTCCTGCACATTATCTTATAATCATAATTGTGACATTATTACCAACCCCAGAAATACGGTAACAGCCAATAAAAGTGACTACTTTTTTTTAAGCAGCACTGTAAAATAATTATGCCACGTTTCTGTATTGCCGTATAAATATTTTACGCATAATCAGTTTACTGTTCTTTCATATATTATAATACACACGTTACCATTATATTCTTATGTGTTTATCTTATTGTGATGCCTATTACATATATCAGAGCCGTTCACATAGCGGGTATGGAATACGTGGCACCACTGTACAGAGGTTCGTGCCCCACCCAAACCGCCACTTAAGATTGGTACCACCATAGTAAGAACTAAAATAGACCCAATATGGAGGGTGGCATCAACAAAAAATTGGGTGTGAATTGCCACATCTGATGCCACAGCCTTAGGAGCCATGACATGCTGGCAAAATATGACCTCAGGTAACACAAAGGTGGAATAACAAATGTTCCTATGCCTAAGACTAGAGTACATGGAACACGAAGATACGTCACGACTTCCTTTACCCTATAACTAAAGAGGCACGGAAATCATGGATGGAGGTCATAGAATTGGTGCTGGGCACACCGAAAAACAAATTCATATGTTGAGGACTCAGGAATATATGGAATCGATGCCATAGCTCAAGATACATTGTCCCTGCATCCACAAGCAGGCTTGGGGAAGGGGGGGTGAGAAATGCTCCTGAAGCCAAAAGAGGGCCTGCATGATGTACAGAGTCCAAGATGTGTAACTGGGCAGGGATAGCTGAGGAATACACCTCCCAACCATACACCTGCTTGGATTAACACCAAAGCTTGATAAATCAAGAGGAGGGTACATCTGTTGGCACCCCATCTTGCATGGGCCAGAACCTTTAAAAGGTTCAAAACCTTCAAGCAGGAGCCTTTAGCTGCTTTAAATGTGGGACAAGGGTCCCACACATCTTCCTTACTAGCAATCCTTTGGCCATCTAAAACATACCTGGATCAAGATGCATCTTATCCCCCCATGTAAGCAGAAGAACTGCACTGCAATGGTCTTTGATGAGGAAAATCTAAAGCTGTGTGTCTGAGGCTTAAGTAAAAGTCCAGTCAACTGCAAGTTGCAGTCAGCACTCTGCCACTGACATACAGGATGCAGCAAATAAGACAGAGAAGTCATCTACATAAGGAGAGCTCTTCACTCCTTCCAGTAGGACCTTCACTATCCCATCAATCGCACTAGCATATAATGCCACATTTAAAACACTCCCTCCTCCTGAGTGTACTGGGGAGACAGCTCATATCCCATATGCACCTGAAACTTTCTCTCACAGAAGTTCTGAATAAAAATGGTTAAGCAACCCCAAAGACCATAAAACTGGAGATTGGACAAAACGCCATGACGGCAAATCTGTGTCATACGCCTACCCCAGATCAAAACACACCATTACATGGTGCCTGAAAGCATAATAAGTGGTGAAAATGGGTGACTCAAGGTGAAGAAGATTATCGACAGTGGATCTCATCTGCCTAAATCCACACTGGGGTTTAGATAAACCCACTATTTTCGAAACACCAAATAAGATGTACATTCACCACAAACAGTTAGCAAATGCAGAACATCAAAGAGACTGGGCAGGAATTGGACACAATGGACTGGTCCTTCCTTGACATAGGGACTGGGAGGATTATGGTCAGTCACCCGCTAGCTAGCATCACCCCCTCCAGCTAGCTGGCATCACCTTGTTGAACAAGTCCAACAGAATGGCCAAGACCTTCTCCCCTGGATGACAAATCATAGAGGGTAGACTGTAGCACCAGTTGATCAGGGCAGTACTCCCAAGGTGGATGGAAAGCTGATGACAGGGAGAGCTGGAGCTCCCACTTCATTAGCCCTCTGGACAAGCTCCTGACCATCCCCCCTTGTTGAACTTTTTCAGTGTTTCAGTAACATAGACAGTATGCCAGCATGCTGTCAAATACATATTCCTCTAACTATCAACACCAAACTACATGCACATTACACACTACACTTTCTTTTCAAAATTAAAAAAGAAAAATAGTGTCTAATAACCAAGCCTCAGAGTCCTGGGGGGGGGGGGCATAAATGTCCCCACCATCCATCCCTCTCCTGGTGACGACTCAACAAGCTGCCTGGAAACACTCTGAGTCACTTCTTCATTTCTGCAACATTCACAGCCATTCCTCTAACTTTCTCTCTGTTGAACATCACCTCTTCTCTAAACCTCACCTTCTCTTCTTAACTGAGTCTCAGCTCTCTGAGGCAATTGATAGCAAACCCTTTTCTGTAACCTCCTACTTTTTCTACACTCATTTCAAAGCCAAAGGTGGCTGTTGTGTATATGTGAGTGACGACTTATCTTGCTCTCATGTTCCTGAACTTGATTCTTCTGAACTCTCTACTCATTGGCTTTGGTTTTCCTGTCATTTTCTGACTAAATATATCTGTTCTATTTACTTAATCCCTGACTCTATTGGCTATTGAAAATTCTTCGACTATCTTACTTCTGATGGAATATATCCTATTCATTTCTCCCTTCTCTGAAACCTCCATTCTAGGAGATTTCAATGTTCACCACCACCTGTGGCTCTCCTCTCCTTTCACTGCTCCACCTGGTGAACAACCCTACATCTTTTCTATCCTCAATGACCTATACTCAGTTTTTTTTTATCGAGGCGAAGATGCACTTGACAGATTGGTGATGATTGGCTGAATGCAACATTATTTCATAATCTCTTTATTATTAACTGACAACATATATCCAATGGGGAAATTTGGGTTAGTACATGTTATTCAGACATTTTGCATTCAGCCAATAGTCACCAGCCTATCAAATGCATCTTCGCCTCAATAAAAAAAAATGAGTATAGTGCAGCTTATACAGCACCCTACCCGTATCCCTGACCACCTTGGAGAGAGTTCCAACATACTTGACCTCTTCCTTATAACTAATCCTTCTGCTTACACTGTTAATCTTTCCTCTCCATTGGGCTCCTCCAATCACAACCTTATTAATATAACCTGTCCTATTGCTCCAGTAAGGCCTGTGAACCCTCCAAAGAAACATCAACTGTGGCACTTTGGAGCTGCTGATTGGGAGGCCCTCAGGCAGTACTTTGTTGATTCTCTATGGAATGATTATTGCTTCTATGGCCAGAAGCCATCTAAGTATGCCTTGCACATTACGGAGGTTATTCTCTCGGGCATGGAAGCATACATTCCTTTCCCATATCCTCTGACTAATGCAAGAAAGCTTTGGTTTAATCACTCTTGTTCTAATGCTGTCCACAACAAACAAAGGACCAATAAAAGGTACCAGAGCCAACCCACCCCTGAATCACATCTTGTTTATGTTTCTGCCCAGAATCGTGCTGTCTGTTCTTCACTCTGCTAAAAATAATTTCATCCGTACTAAATGCTCTCAACTCTCCAACTCAAATTCTTCCCGCTCCTTCTGGCACCTTTCTAACAACTTTACCTCATCATCCTTCCCTTCTCTTTTCTACTTTGATGGCTTTGTAGCTATTTCTTCTACTGATAAAGCTGATCTCTTTGCTCAGACTTTCTCCTCCAATTCCACCTTAGACAATTCCGTTGCTGTTCTTCCATCACTTCCCCCCTCTGGCATCCTCACAGCTGACATTAAAATTTCTTCAGTTGATGTATTTTCTGCCATAAATGGCCTCAATACTAACAAGGCGTATGGGCCTGATGGGGTCCCTCCTGCTGTCTTCAAGAACTATTCTTCTGTGCTCACAACCTGCCAAGGTAAACTCTTTCTCCTTTGTCTATCAACACCGCTTCCCGTCCGATCAGCGAAGTTATGCAACGTTGGGTCTGGTTAGTACTTGGATGGGTGACCGCCTGGGAACACCAGATGCTGTTGGCATCCCTATGTGTCAAGTGGGGTTGGTGGAGGATTAGTGCCCCTCCCTGTAAAACAATTAACTCTTAGCCCTTGGCCACCCCGTTTGGGATACATGGCATCTGGCAATGAATGAATGAATGAACTATCAACTTGTACCTTTCCTGCTTGCTGGAAGTTTGCTTTCATTCAGCCAGTCCCAAAGAAGAGTGACCATTTCCAACCCTCTAACTATCGCCCAATTGCTTTAACAGCCTGTGTCTCAAAAGTTTTTGAGGCTATTCTTAACAGAAAAATTTTAAAGCATCTTTCCTGTCATAACCTTCTTTCTGATCGTCAGTATGGGTTCCGTCAGGGATGCTCCACTGGTAATCTTTTCACCTACCTTTCAGACTCCTGGTCATCCTCCTTTCAGGACTTTGGCAAAAGCTTTGCCATTGCACTTAACATCTCAAAGGCTTTCGATTGAGTCTGGCATAAATCTTTAATTTCCAAACTGCCCTCTTACGGTTTCTATCCTTCTATCTATGCCTTCATCCATAGTTTCCTTCCTGGTTGTTCTAAAGCTGCTGTTGTAGATGGCCATCGTTCTTCTCCTAGATCTATCAATAGTGGTGTTCCTCATGGCTCTGTCCTATCACCAACTCTCTTCCTTTTATTCATCAATGGCTTTTTGAGCTGTACATCTAACCCTATCCACTCATAGATTGATGATTCCACCCTTCAACTTTCCATTCGGTTCTTGCAACGTCCATCTCAGTAGTTACTTCAACAAACATGGGATGAGGCTATGGCATGCCTAATGTCTGACTTGGCTCATATCTCTGACTGGGGTAAAAATAATCTTGTTTTTAATGCATCAAAAACTCAGTTCTTACACCTATCAACCTGACAAAATCTTCCACAGGAGTACCCACTAATGTTTAATAATATCCAGCTTAATCCTGCATGATCCTTACACATACCTAGAGTTTCATTCTCTCTGGACTTATCTTGGAAAGATCATATTACATCTCTTGTAAAATCTGCTTCCAAGAGATTCGGTGTGCTAAGCCGCCTCCGTACCTTCTTTACCCATGAACAGTTGTTGACTTTATACATGGGTTTTATTCACCCCTGTGTAGAGTACAACTCTCATGTGTGGGGAGGCTCCCCACATACAGCTCTTCTCAACAGGGTGGAGTCAAAAGTTTTCCATCTCATCAACTCTCCTCCTCTTACTGGCTCCCTTCAACCTCTGTCTCTTCGCCACACTGTTGCATTTTTATCTCTTTTCTATCGCTACTTCCATGGTCACTGCTTCTCTGAACTGTCAGCTAGCATCCCTCCACCTCTACGACGGGCGCATAGCACCCGTCTAGCAACAAACTCTCATCCCTTTTCTGTCCAACTCTCTAATGCAAGAGTTAACCGTTACTCCCAGTCCTTCATTTATGCAACAGGTCAACTGTGGAACTGTCTCCCTCTGTCTGTATTTCCTACTTCCTATGATCTCCAGTCTTTCAAACGCAGTGTGTCCAAGCATCTCCAAAACAATGGATCTTGAATTTGTCTCTCTCTCGTATTGCTTTTGTTTTCTTTTTGGATGGAACAGTTTGTAGACTCCTGGCCTTTGGTTCCTTCTTCCTTGCATTAAAAAAAAAAAAAAAAAAAAAAAAAAAAAAAAATCACATCCTGGAGCTGTATCCTTGCAGCAAGCAAGGGCAGCTGCCACTTCTCTCATAGTACCGTAAACTGCGTGTTGTAAGTCCCCCCCCCCCAGAAGCCACAATTGCTCTGATGCAAAATATGATGCTGAAAAATCCCTCCTGGAAGTAGTATAAAACTGCTCAGCAAAAGCAGTAGCAACTTCCTAGATTCTGATACAATATCCCCATGATCCTCACAACTGGTGGGATGGTGAATATTTCCCTTGTATCTTGTGCACTTGTTTCCAAACCTGGGATATGGGAGCAGAGGAGTTAATGGAAGAAACATAGGCTGGCCAAAGGCTATGCCTTGCACTCTTCATGGTCCACATGTATTTTGGATGGGCAATGTGTAAGTGCACCTTTAAAAATTTGTTCTGCCTATGTGCACAGAAAGATTACGCAGCTCTGTATGATTGGCTATGCGAACAGCTGCACACTTACCATTCCACCAAAGCACTGGCCAATGAGGGAAGGAGCCAGGTGTTCTTGGACTTGTCCTTACACCTTCCTGGTACAGTGAAGGATGAAATAGTACATCATCAACTCTTGAAACTCCTCCACCTGTGACTGAAGAGCACTCAGGTCTCAGAAAAAGGTCCCAGTCAGCCTGGTCCAGACACCAATGAAGAACCCAGGGTGTGGATGGACTATCAGCCGTCCAAGGTAAAAATGGGTCATGGTCACTGCCATGGTAACTATTGGAATGCGAAACAACCGAACTCACTGGCCTCACACTTCCAAGTGAGCGGGCTCCACCTGCATACCGCAAGACCCTTCCGATGACGTCACCACTCGGAACGTAACAAGTGCGTGCGCACACACACACTAACAGCAATATGCACTAACACTCTCATCCTCTCTTCTTAATTTAATGAAAGATCCCAAGGACGGAACTGAATGGATTAATGGCATCCTATACACTCAACCCTCAGCTATCACTCCCAACTGGTCCCGCTATGGCTGCACTATAGCCGAAACCATGACAGACGAATTGAAGAACTTATGATAATAAATCTAATTGGTGCCATGACCCCAATATTTACCCCTAAGATACCTTTTTTGTACCACATATTAATATATAATAGTCTAAAAATGAGCATGTTTTATGATGTGATCACAATTCTTATAAATACCCCTCACAGTTGATTCACTGATGTTATGTTTCTTCCCCACACTTCGCTTGGTCTCACCATTCCCTATAAGTTTCACATTTCCAGTTTACCTGCATAACTTAGGTTCTTCCTCTTCTTTATTTCCCTGCCAGGTGCCGCAGCATTATGTTGGGTGATGGTAGGGGGACAGGGAGGGGGTACATTGGCCATGGTCATAATCATAAAAAAGGTTATTGTTCTCGCTATCACTCTTCACGGTCTGAGGGCGCGCACTTGAATGGTTTGGCGGGCAGGAGACTCGGTCGGGCAGCCAATCAGCGCTCAGCTGGCGCTGACGTCACACGACCAATCACGGAGTGAAGCTTTTGTTGGCTGGGCGGAGCACTGGAGTCTGGCCTTTTTGAAATTTTCGAACATTTGTGGTGCGCGATAGCAGGCATTTAGTGCATGATAAAGGTATATGGGTAGTTTTTTATATAGGCGTGATAGCGAGATACGCTATAGCGGAACCAGTGATAGCCGAGGGTTGAGTGTACACACTATGTATCCAATACATAGACTTTTGTTTAAGCACCATTAAGACCCAGTCTGTAACCACATACAGATATGTGGTGTCCCTTGAAGTATTATAATCCTTCTAGTCCCGGCTGACTGCCGCACGAGGCCGCTCGGTCGAGGCACCTTTCTTGGTGAGACAGTCAGCCAGTTGTTGTGATGTATCCACCCAAGACACTTCATCAATCTCCCCTCGCTACAACATGTCTTGTAATACAGCAATATCAGTGTACAATCTTCTGTCTTCTACACTCCTACAAGAGTAAAGGGTGTCCACCAGGCTCTTGTTATCAACGAAACACTTGATCTTGCAAATCTCCACATTCAGAAACCTCAAGAAATATGTTGGTAAGATATACAGCAGTTTCAGCACATTCAGGCAGCGCCAACGTTTCAGCAGATAAAGTAGATTTGACGGCCCGCCTGATCTTTCTAGTCTGCCTGAATAAGGGACATCTCGCCTCACTAGCATCTTGTAGGATGATCACAAAGCCTCCCTGAGACCCACTGCCTACAAGGTTGGCAAAAGAGGCATCTGAAAAGCACTCTATATAACATTCATTGAGTGGCCCCATTCTTGGAATGTATAGCTTCATGTTGTCAGTCTTCACCCTTGCAATCACCTTGTTGAGCCTAAGCAAATCTGCTACGGTAGCTCAGTTGCTAGTCATACTCAACTCACACACATCAAAGGCACTATCTGGTCGAGTGTGTGTGGCAATCCAATTGAGCTGCCCAATTAACGCTCAGTACTCAGTTTTCTCAGACTCATACAGCTCTCCTGATTTTACTGCTGCACGATGTCTGCTCAGCATGATTGGTTTCAAAGACAAAGCGTACTGGAACTGGTCAAGCGTTATGCTGCCATCGCTGTTGGAGACGACATTTAGACCAACGTATTTGAAAGTTTTTGATTTCGAACTGCCGACGAGGAATATTTGACTCAAACAGTTTATCACTTGCTGCTTGAACTCACGTGTACCAGCTCAAAGGAAATCATTGACATAAATGCAAATAATGCCTTCGATCTTGCCACTATTACTCCAAGAGAACAGTGCTGAATCCAGTGATGACACTTTAGCTCCGAGACTCAACAACTGATCTTTAACATGCAGGTACCAATGCCTAGCGCATCACAAAGGCCGTAAACCGTTTTCCTTAGTCTCCACGGCTTACCGTTTGCATATTCAGGCAGAGGACGTTAATGAACAACTTGCTCTATGTCGTTACCTTGCAGATAAGCAGCTTTCACATCCATAGCATGGGCAATCCCATTGGTTGGTGGAGGCAAAAGAAAGTGCCAAACGCAGAGCCTCTTTTCAGCATGCATGTAGGAGAGTCTTTCAGGAGATCCAAGGTGTCTTCCTCAAATCCTCTGGCGACTAAACGGACTTTAACAATCAGCTTCTCGTTTTTCATTTTTTCCATCACAACCCATCGAACCGTTATGGCATCTTGCACAACATCATCTACTTCCTCATACACGTCATTATTCAGCCAGTTTGTAATTTTTTTTTCCTTGGCGCATAATACGTCCTCAGAGTTGAAAAGAACAAGCATCTCTGCTTCATCATCAACTACTTCACATGTGCTGAAATCATTTTGCAGATCCACCCAATCAATACTGCCATCAGAGTCCCTCTTCAAATTGAAGCAGTGTTTGTACTTTCCAGTGGCTTTACCCACCCGACTCACAATCCTTTCAGTCCTCAGCTCTCCAGTTTCTGAATGTATTCCCTTTATATGATGACCAACAGAAACCTTGAGAGGCTCCTTAACCAGAAGAGAAACTGTGGGAGGCTGATAATCCAGAACTGCACCATTTTCAAACTCATCATCCGGTGGATAGTCATTCAATGCTTGCAAAGAATCGTCATTAGGCTTCTCTTGGACTACACCATTCTTCTCATAACTACTGACGCTGTCTCCACCTGTAGTATTTCGTTCTGGAGCACGTGCTAGACGACACACGTGCACTCGCACGTAGACACCGCCGTGTCTCACCAGAATTTGTTTTCCATCTCAGCCTATTACGATTCCAGGACCATGCCATTCATGACTGTCATTTCTTTTGTAGAAGACCTCATCTACATTCTGGATGTCGTTTAAGTCACTCGAACGTATGTTGTGCCGCATAGCCCTAGCCAAACGTTCACCCGATTCAGTCTTTATAAACTCTTGCCTTGCTAAATGAAGAGCGTTCAAATTGTCCCTCACAATTTTTGATGGTGATGTAGGTTCCAAGGCTGGAGGATCATTTGCATACACATTAGGCAGGCCAGGGTTTTGACCAAAAACAAGTTGGTGAGGAGAAAACCTGCATAGTTGGCGAGAGCATTTCTTGCAGATACTGCCCAAGCCAAGGCCACATCCAAGTCACATTGGCTATCAGCCATTATCTTCCTAAAAATGTCACCTATGACTGCATTTTGACGCTCACGTACTCCGTTGCTCCATGGACTCTCTGCAGACTTTGTCATGATCTTGATATTAACCCGCCCCATCCCGACCACTTTTCCACCACTGACTCCCCCCAATCCCGACCATTTTTGGAAAAATTTTTTTTTGGCTCAAACCTCCGCTTTTGGTGAGAAACATCGAAAATTCATAGAGAAATCGCTCACCTGAGGTTTAAAATACTCGATCCATGTAGGAGTACCTCCTTACCTTACAGGGTTTTCTATCAGGCTGGCTGCAAAGAAAACGAGTTCTATGGGAGGATAACTATTCCATGCCACTCATAAACGGTATTTATTTATTTATTTATTTGGTACGAATTTATATGTAGTACGAGAGTATATTGGTTTTCAAACAGTAATATAGGCATTATAAGCATTGTTTCACTCACTAACTCATCACCATCCCTGACCTTTTTTTGCCACATTACCTGATCATCATTTCTGACTGTTTCTTCCTCTAATGTTTGTCCTCCACATTGTCATCGATTGGGGAATCACTCTAGCCCTGAATTTCGAACCGTGGCATGACATGGATTTACTGGCCAGGTCACTGATAACAGGTGAATTGCTGAGAAAAGGGCATGCAAGGGGGGGAGGAGGTCATGCTGGGTAAGGCATTGTCCCTGCCTGGCATCTTGTAGAGGAAGGTGTTCCGTGTATACGTGCCAAAAATCACTCATGAAAATTGAAAATTGTGCAAATTAGGGACCTTGCAATTGATTCACATTTATGTACGTCGACGGGATTGGCAGTGACAAAACGTGTGGACGTTAATTCACGTCAACGGGACGCCGCAGGTTAAAGGCCTCTCCCAATGCTCGCATTTCAGCACTGTTGAATTCACACCCATTATCTGTATGAATTTTTCCAGGTGCGCCAAACAGAACAATCCAGCTCTAAATACTCCTTTGATAATGGTGGTCGCACATTTGTCCACAATTACTATTGCGGTGCAGTACTTGGTCGCCAAATCAACAAGGACTAAGAAATAATGCCTTCTCCAAACTTTCAAATCCATAGCTATGGCTTCGTTAAACTCAGATGCCATGGGCAAACTGACTACAGGTCGGGGTTTAGCTCTCTTGTACCTACAACAGACAGTACATGCATCATATACATCCTTGATAGCTTGCTCCAGTTCTGAACTTTTAATTCCAGCATCTGTAATAAGTCTGCTTAGTTTAGCCAATGTTGGGTGTCTAAATTGCCTGTGAAGCTTCAAAGCCGTTTTGTTTACATTACCTCCAAGAGATGCTAGTGCGATCGTTTCACAAAACTCTCGGCCTAGTCACAAAGAAATTGGAAGCAAGTAATGGCCTGAAGATGAGGACTTCAAATTAACGATAGTTCCACAAATTTTGACTTGGTCACTCTCAAAATTAATCACCATTTTTGTTTTTTTCATGGAAAGTTTGCTCAGCAGCAAGGGAATATTGCAGCTCACCACATCAGTCACAATGGTTGCACGCATATTTCCAATGTAGCAGGGCAGAGTAACACGTCTGAGGGAAGAAACTGTGACACCATTAGCTAAAGTAAACGCTGAGGATGACTTTTCTTCTATTATAGCTTCATGTTCGTAATCACTGAGCTCACTCAGATAGCAACTGATCCAATCAACCCCACATACAATTGTAGAACACCCTGTGTCTAGAACAGCACATCCCTTAGATTCTTCTACTAGCGTCTCTTAATTTACTTCTACTAGCGGTATCATCCACATAGCCCATAAATAACAACAGTTGCACTGTTTCATAATTTTCTTCTCGATTGCCTTTATTTTCGTATGCATCCAGACAGTCAAGTGCCCAATGAAATCGAGAATCACATACTAAACACCTCAACACCTTACCATCAGGCCCGAGCGGGTTCTGCCTCCTGCCGGTGGATAAGCGTTGGGAAATTCTAGCAGACACAGTTGAACAGCCATCACTACGACCCCGATCACGTACTGCACCACCCCAAAACCTTGTCCTTCCTTGTCGAGTACTCCTAAAGTAAAACGTTTCCTCACCCCCGACTTCGTCACTCCAAAGAACTGGTTCACTCTTCACCTCATTGGCAGACACCGATGCATCGTTCTGGCCGCAAATTTCCCCAGCTAAAATACAATTCAGGGCAGATTTCATATTTTCATAAGTTACCTCAGTTATCGCAGACATCACTAGTTGTTGCACACTATCTGAAAGTTTGCATGAAGCCAGAAGCATAAAAGCCATCACAGAATTCGGTAGTTGCATGTCCTGCTTCATAAATTTAAAATAAACATGCTCGAACTCTGCCACAAACTTACGAATGTTCATATGGTATTCTGAGGTTGTACAATTCGTGAAAAGCTGCAAACTGCCAACGTCCTTTGTCCACGAGAAATAAACCGTCTAGTTTGTTCAACAAGGTCTGAACACCATTATCATCTTTCAGATCAGCAGCGTCAATTTCTGAAGACGCCACCCTCGTTCCTCCTGACAAAGAAAGGTGAATGGCTAGAGCTTGCTTCTATTTCGGTAAGTCCGTCAGTTCGCACCAAATGTCGATGTCCTTCTTCCAACTCTCATAGGCAGAATCATTTTCAAGTTTAGAAGGCCACTTAGTTAAGCACGACGCCATTATGCTCGAACCACGCTCTGCTACCAGTATTGGAATGCAAAACAACCGAACTCACCGGCCTCACACTTCCAAGTGAGCAGGCTCCGCCTGCATACCGCATGACCCTTCCAATGACATCACCACTCGGAACGTAACAAGTGTGTGCACACACACACACTAACAGCAATATGCGCTAACGGTCAACAAAGACACTGCACACAGAATCTAGAGCGTAAGTCAGATGAAGACAGGGTGAGTTCATTAACAGTACTGTAGCTGAAGGGGTGCCAGTCTGTCCCTGTACGTGTGTAAATCCTGTGTTGAGGATACAGAGGTTATATTCCACCAATGACACCAGAAAGTCCACTGGTTGACTGGATGTCACATCCCCTTACAAAGGATGCGATGCATTCAAATCCCAAATAAGAATGAACAGCCAGGGCAGCTGGCGATCCAATGTATCAAGGTCCTCTTTAAGGACAGTAATACAGTAT
This sequence comes from Coenobita brevimanus, assembly GCF_032717465.1. NCBI lineage: Eukaryota > Metazoa > Arthropoda > Malacostraca > Decapoda > Coenobitidae > Coenobita > Coenobita brevimanus. The sequence goes on from NC_137024.1 coordinate 30,708,567, forward strand.
TTGGTGGCAGACAGACATTACACACAATGTATCTCCTCCCCAAGTGCAGGTGAACTGCCACTGTTGACTGCTTGGCCATCATCATCATCATCATCCAGACCTCCTTTCCCACCTTAGGGCAGGGTGAGGAGTAGCAATGTCCAGACAGCCCAAATTTGCCCAATCCAATAGGCCAAGCTTCCATTCACACATCAATCAAGTCTCTGCAATCCTGGCTCTATCTGATAGGCCAAAAACATTCATCACGTTCTGTAGCTTCACATTAACGTATCCAACAGAGTCAATCCGGACGCTGTCACATTAAAATGGGGTGCCAAATCCCTGATCATACACTTCTCCTCACAATATTCATCCAGTCAGCTCCATCTCTTATCAGTCCCCTAGCCTCACCGACTTCCAAATCTCAATAATACAGAAAACAATCACTGCCTCGCCTACAAGAAGGGGAGGATGGTGTTCTGTAAGCAGTCCTGGCTGGCCTGCTGACGTACCTGGACTTGTCATTTTTGGCAACTGACTGGATCACAGGTTATGGCTGTTTGCCATAAGGACAGAGTAAATCAGAAAATTAGGGATGGAGCCAGTCTTACATTCAGCCAAAAAGTTCTGGTGATGCTATACCTACTGCTATCGATTTAAAAGTGGTCATTGCATCCCCGTAGGTGCCACCACCCATATGGTAATGTCATGTATAAATGGATATCATATAGCATTGCCAGTGACACTTGTAAGTAATATCATCCAATGATGGAAAATCATTTTAGTAAAATTCAATTAAGTTTACAAAATGCAGTGTATATACAGTATCTTCCTTACAGCCAAATATTTTATATAAATTAAATACTGGTAGATGGGGGGAGCTCACCATCCACTCACTCGATGCAGAGCTGCTTTGGGTGTCTGCCCTTTCCTCTCTTCCTTCCTTTCTCTCCTGTCTTTCTTTCCTTCATTCTTTCTTCTTCCTTCTGCCTATGGATGACTTAACACTCCCTCTTCTATCTTTTTTCCTTCATTCTTTCCTCATCCTTCTGACTATGGGCAACTCTGCATTGAGTGACAGGCCAAATGGTTTCCTGTACACCAGGAAACCATTCATTATGCTGGGTGGTAACCATATAACCAAAGTATAGCACCTGCTGGTTTAGTGAGTTATTAAGGCGCTCCAATTGGACTGAGCCAGTGCAGGTTCATATCCTTGGGATGGTTGGGGTTTATTGCTCACATAATGCCACTCAGGGATGAGTGAGGCTGGTTGCTCTCACCTTAAAAGTCAGGACCACTTGCCTAGCCCCGGGCTCCTATGCCCCTCATGGGGCAACATAGGACTGGATGATGGATGGATGAATGGATTTTTTGCTAAAGAGCTTATGCAGCCACCATCTATCATTGTACTTCGGGTTGCTGATTAATTATTCATTGTTTTAACAGTGAATAAACCTAACAAAAACACTTAACCCTATCACATAAACCAGTGCACGTAAACTCTGGCTGTGGCACATAACTCTCGCTCAAGAGCTTTCAGAAGTCGCATAGAGATATTTTACTTCTAATGCTAGTAGGAAAGTTACTATTCATCACAGAAAGGCCACTTTGGTTTCATTTTGAAGATGAAGAGTTTTGCTCTGTCATACATTGTTCAAAAAGACAATATATATACAAAATAAAATGCAAAAAAAGTGAGTAGAAGTTAGTTGACATACTAAAGTTGTACACTTTCCTTTAAAATAATATTTGCAAAAAAAAAAAAAAAAAAAAAAAAAAAAAAAAAAACTATTCAAGAAATAATAATATTTTTTTGCTTCAGTATGTAGCAGAATAAATTTCCTTTCCAATAATGCATTATTTGTTGTATTTTCTTCAATAATAACGCCGTATATATTTAAGAGAAAAAGGAGCATAAGTTTTTGGCTGGAGGTCAAAAAGTGTATGTCCTACCTGTGAGGAACCTCACACCACACTGAGCTGAGCAAAACAAGTGAGCACGCATGCACCAGCTGTGGCAGGCTTAGCTCCGCCCACTTTTGCTCGTCATTCAACAAAAATGACGACTCCCTAAATATTTCTTTAGAGATTACATCGGATGACAAGCAAAGTCGTCATACTGACGTCAGAGGTTGACAAATGCATGACAGCCCAGCCCGTCATAGGTATGTGTATGGGTTAACACCAGGTCCACAGGGTTTAAGTCTCACTCAAACCCACACGAAAGCAGCCTGGACTTTAAAGTTGGCCTGTGCGAGGTTCTCAAGCCCTGTTCCTACATATTGGTTTGCTTGTGGTAGGAGGGGGCATTCACCATCCACTCACTCGATGTAGTGCTGCTCTCGGGTGTCTGCCCTTTCCTCTCTTCCATCCATCTTCCTTTTCATCCTCTTCTGTCTTTCCTTCCTTCATTCTTTCCTCATCCTTCTGCCTACGGGTGGCTTTACACTTCCTCTTCTGTTTTTCTTTCCTTCATTCTTTCCTTTTCCTTCTGCCTGTGGGTGACTCTACGCAGAGTGACAAGCCAAACAATTTCCTGTACACCAGGAAACCATTTACTAGGCTGGGTGGTAACCATAAAACCAAATTATGGTTCCTGGTGGTTTAGTGGGTAACTATGGTGCTCCAATTGGATTGAGCTGGTGAAGGTTTATATCCATAGGGTGGTTGGGGTTTACTGCTCACATAATGCCACTCAAGGATGAATGAGGCTGGTCACTCTCATCTTAAATGTCAGGACCAACTTGCCTAGCCCCGGGCTCCTATGCTCCTCGTGGGGAATTGTAGGATTGGATGAATGGTTTTTGGTTTGCACATCTCAACTCTGACTTACAACCAACTCAAGCCCTATGTCTGGCTCGAGCCTCGTTCTTGCATTCGGGCCTATGTAGACTTTACACCACACACTGTATCCTACTATAACACAAGGGTTGGTGCCAGCAAGGGCACGTGGCTAGTAAACTTTGGCCCTGCTCCCTAGTTGGGGACGTGAGGGGATGCAAGAGGCGGGCTTTGTCAGTGCTGCTTTGGGCCAGGATAGGGCTGGGTCTGTTGCCATTTCCCTTGTTTGGGCTTAGGGCGGTGAAAGAGGGGTCTATGGGTCATCTCCATCTATTTCACCTATGGAACAGAGAGGCTGCTAAAGCAGCATGCAGAGCCAACATTAGGTGACCAAGGCAGATGTATGCAAGTATGCTGATGCCTTTATAAATGAAACAAGTGAATAAAATGAGTAAATCATCATTTTAAGAAAAAGATGTGTTTCAAAATAACACAAATATTTCCATCCAAATAACACTGCAAACTAGAAAAACTATGAAATCAGCCTTATAGCTAGCAGAGAAGCTGTAGGTGGAAATTTTTCTTTTAAATACCTCGGACTTAATGAGGAAAAAGAATATACAAGAAAACGGCAGCTTATAATGTGTTCTTATTCCATGCCATCACAAATACTGAATAAAGTTGTTCGGCCTACTCTAAATTTTGCCTGTGCTCACCTCCTCGTCCCCACTTTCTTGTGCCCACACTCCATATATCTGCTGCTCCTTGGTCAGCCGGCGCCCAGGTCGTCGTGTGAACTCATTATCCAGATCGTAGTCCGAAATCTCAAACTTCTCTACCTCATTATCTGACATCTCTGAAAAGTAAAAAAAAATTCTATTAGTTGATGAAATATATTATGATGGCAACACTGCAGAGTATATATACAGGGTGTTACTGAAGAAAACAGTATAACTTTGGGAAATGATCTATCTGTCCATCTATCTACAGCCAGATGCCACAATCCTGTGAAAGGGGTGGCTGTTCAATGAGGAAATACTGAGCAAAAAATGCTGTATCAACATATGCTCAGATCTCAGCAGTTATGGAAATGCAATTACTAATGACCTTATGGGGGGGTTATGAAGATCATTTTCACCCACAGGGTTATCAGTAATGATAGCTCTTTAACCCCTTAAACGCGGATGTGTACAGTCGTTCCCCCCCGAGTGGCGGGGTTGTAACGCGGTCTGAGTACCTGTAGGAAAATATTCGCCAAAAATCAGAGATTAATCCTAGAACATTATACTTGGTATGGCAGATAGTACCTACATTCAGCTTTCTCCAGAGACAGGTGTTGAGCCTTCGTGGACTACCCAAGGACTTGTGGAGACTTGCAAAGTTGGGTAACCAAATCTTCACTTTCACACCTCCAGCAACCCGGTTTCCCCTCTACCACAGCCTCATTCTGTCACAGTAAACTTTATACTACAACGTAAAGGTAGTTAGGAATCCGTATTTGTACAATAAGCACTGAAAATAAGGCTAAAATCAACGGAGCGTACGGCCGACATGCACTGTGGCGGCGGTCTTCCCGTCACTCAACAAACATTTCCATTTTCACAGCTAAAAACATGTATACTACATTATTTTCAATCATATTACTTCCCAAAAGATCACCACGGCGCGCTTTTTATTCTGTCTTACATCCGCCACGTTATTCTCGTTCCTGTCGGCTGCTTGCACTGACTGGGAAGAGCTAGAACTCGCCATAATCTCACTTTGAAAGCCTGCAGTAAACTGACGCTAAACAGGGGCAAACCGTGAGAAAAAAAGCTAGTGTTACAACTGGGGAAACAAGCGTTTCCTAGCAGCATAAACTGCTTGTGAGAGGAGAGCGCAGATTTACAGTTCTGAGTGCTCAGAGCGCTGCCATGTATCACAGCCAGGCTGGCCGGGCCGTGGTGGGGGGGAGGACGGGGGGAAAACGCGATATTTGGCAACAACTGAGGTCAGTAGTACAAAGGTAAAGTATGCTAGTTGTAGCTAGAGGGTGGTGGTACTGATAGACAATACCAGCTGGAGCCTGCTTGCCCGCGGTTATTCAAAATTTACTCAAATCGCAAACGCGACGATCCGCCGTTATGTCCTTTGGGCTGACCGTCGCAAATGCGACGATCCGCGTTTAAGGGGTTAACCCTTTAACCGCGGGCATTGTTTTGCCCTGACTGTCCTCTCCCGCGGGGGTTTCGACCAAAATGTAAACAAACTTTAAACCTTTATAACTCTGCACAGAATAAATCTAGAGCGAAAAATTAGGTACCATTAGAAAGTACTAACCTTCGGCTTTGCAATGATGTAGGTTTCATGATTTCGTTGACTATCACTGGATGGGCAGTGCCATTAGAAGTGAGCGATCTAAAATCACTATTTTTCGCTCACACACCATTACCTTTGCTCATACACCATTACCAAATGGCAACCTCATTCTGATAATAATACTATAAACATATATGAACACTGCACATATGATAAACATCCACTCTGTGTTCACTGAGGCAGGTAAAAGGCACTGTAATTGCCCGCACTTCACTGCCATATCAGCGGTGTTGTAATCACTATTTTTCGCTCACACACCATTACCAAATGCCAACCTCATTCTGATAATAATACTATAAACATATATGAACACTGCACATACGATAAACATGCACTCTGTGTTCACTGAGGCAGGTAAAAGGCACTGTAATTGCCTGCACTTCACTTCCACATCAGCAGTGTTGTCACTCACACAGCTGGACAGATACTGATGCGTGTTTCGTCCGGGGTGGGGTGGGGGGCCCAGGGGGTGGGAGGTGGGGCCCCAAGGGGGGGAGGGAGGTGGGGGTTGGCTGGAGTGAAAGAACTTAATAGCTACTCTCCCTTGAAACAATTGGCGCACGGAAAAAATGTGGGGTATTCAAAATATTCACAAACATTCGAGAATGACACCCGCGGTTTGGTCCAGTTTTTGCAATGTCATTCTGGAATGACACCCGCGGTTAAAGGGTTAACGGCTGATATTTGGGCATATGTTCATGTAAAAATTTTTTGTTTAGAACTGCCTCACCCATCACTTCCCAAAGTTATGACCTTTCCTCACAGGACAGCCCAGGTGGAATATAAGAGAGAAGTGGAGGAGCGATTGGGTAAATATGGTTTCGAGCAGTTGGGGGGAGATGGCAGGTGTGCACAAGATACTCACAGAGGAAATCTGTGCAGCATGTGAGGTGATGTGTGGGGTGAAGAGAAGATGAAAGGGGGTGCAAGGAACAGCATGGGGGAATGAAGACGTGAGACAAACTGTGGCACAAGAGAAGAAAGCATTAAACTGAGTGGATCAGAAGCAGAGGCATGAAGCTGAGAGACGGAAGAGTGAGTTATATGTACAGAGGAAGAGAGAGGTGAAAAGATTAGTAAGACAGTAAGAAGAGAGTGAAGGAGGAATTTGGAAGGAATCTGAGTGTACAGCAGAGGAAATGTAAGAAAATGTTCTGGAAGGTGGGAAAGAGAGTTAATCATCATCATCATCATCATCATCTGGACCTCCTTTCCCACCCTAGGGCAGGGTGAGGAGTAGCAATGTCCAGACAGCACAAATTTGCCCAGTCCAATGGGCCACGCTTCCATTTGCTCATCATTCAAGCCCCGGGAATCCTGGCTCCATCGGATACGCCACAAACATCCACTACCTTCTGTAGCTTCACATAAACGTATCCGACTAAGTCAATCCAGACGCTGCCACGTTAAAAAGGGGTGCCAAATCCCTGATCATGCACTTCTCCTTAATACATTCATCCAGCCAGCTCAATCTCTTATCAGTTCCCTAGCCTCACTGACTTCCAAACCTCTCTTCCTCACACACTCATCCACCATCTCTCAACCTTCTCCTTGGCCTACCTCACCTCCTCCCTCCTTCAAATTCACTCAGATATACCTTTTCCACCACTCTATGGTTATCCCTTCTCTCCACATGACCATACCATCTCAGTACACTCTCTTTGATTCTGGTGTCCACCAATTTCCTCACTCCATATCTTTCATGAATCACATTATTTTGAATCCTATCCACCCTCTGTACTCAACATACATTCCTCAGCAGTTCCGTCTCCACTGCTCTTACTCTTAACTTTTCATTCTCATGCCACACCATAGTCTCACATCCATACGTTAAAGTTGGCACTAACACTCCTTCACGTAAGCCTCATGCAGCTGCAACACAGAAGCCTCTGTTTCTTATCAAGGCCTTTGTTAGTGCATACTGCTGTTAGTATGTGTGTGTGCATGCACTTGTTACGGTCCGAGTGGTGACGTCATTGGAAGGGTCTTGCAGTATGCAGGCGGAGCACGCTCACTTGGAAGTGTTAGGCCGGTGAGTTCGGTTGTTTTGCATCTTAATACTGGTAGCAGAGTGTAGTTTCAGCATAATGGCGTCGTGCTCAACTAAGTGGACTCCAAAACTTGAAAATGATTCTGCCTATGATAGCTGGAAGAAGGACACTGACATATGGCGTGAACTGACAGACTTACCAAAAAAGAAGCAAGCTTTAGCCATTCACCTTTCATTGTCAGGAAGTGCGAGGGTGGCGTCTTCAGAAACTGACGCTGCTGATCTGAAAGATGATAATGGTGTTCAGACCTTGTTGAACAAACTAGACTGTTTATTTCTAGTGGACAAAAGACGTCAGCAGTTTGCAGCTTTTTATGAATTGTACAACTTCAGAAGACCTGGTGATATGAACATTCGTAAGTTCGTGGCAGAATTCGAGCATGTTTATTTTAAATTTACGAAGCAGGACGTGCAACTACCGAATTCTGTAATGGCTTTTGTGCTTCTGGCTTCATGCAAACTTTCAGATAGTGAGCAACAACTAGTGATGTCTGTGATAACTGAGGTAACACGAAAATATGAAATCTGCCCTGAATCGTATTTTAGCTGGGGAAATTTGCGGCCAGAACGATGCATCGGTATCTGCTAATGAGGTGATGAGTGAACCAGTTCTTTGGAGTGACGAAGTCAGGGGTGAGGAAACGTTTTACGTTAGGAGTACTCGACGAGGAAGGACAAGGTTTTGGGGTGGTGCAGTACGTGATCGGGGTCGTGGTGATGGCCATTCAACTGTGTCTGCTAGAATTTCCCAACGCTCATCCACCGGCAGGAGGCAGAACCCGCTTGGGCCTGATGGTAAGGTGTCGAGGTGTTTAGTATGCGATTCTCAATTTCATTGGGCACATGACTGTCAAGATGCATACGAAAATAAAGGCAATCGAGAAGAAAATTATGAAACAGTGCATCTGTCATTATTTATGGGCAATGCAGATGATACAGCTAGTAGAGGTAAATTACAGACGCTAGTAGAAGAATCTAAAGGATGTGCTGTTCTAGAAACAGGGTGTTCTACAACTGTATGTGGGGTTGAATGGATCAGTTGCTATCTAAGTGAGCTCTGTGATTACGAACGTGAAGCTATAATAGAAGAAAAGTCATCCTCAACATTTACTTTAGCTAATGGTGTCACAGTATCTTCCCTCAAACGTGTTACTCTGCCCTGCTACATTGGAAATATGCGTGCAACCATTGTGATTGATGTGGTGAGCTGCAATATTCCCTTGCTGCTGAGCAAACGTTCCATGAAAAAAGCAAAAATGGTGATTAATTTTGAGAGCGACCAGGTCAAAATTTGTGGAACTATCGTTAATTTGAAGTCCTCATCTTCAGGCCATTACTTGCTTCCAATTTCTTTGTGACTAGGCCGAGAGTTTTGTGAAACGATCGCACTGGCATCTCTTGGAGGTGATGTAGACAAAACGGCTTTGAAGCTTCACAGGCAATTCGGACACCCAACATCGGCTAAACTAAGCAGACTTATTACAGATGTTGGAATTAAAAGTTCAGAACTGGAGCAAGCTATCAAGGATGTATCTGATGCATGTACAGTCGCTGTAGGCACAAGAGAGCTAAGCCTCGACCCGTAGTCAGTTTGCCCATGGCATCTAAGTTTAACGAAGCCATAGCTATGGATTTGAAAGCTTGGGGAAGACATTATTTCTTAGTCCTTGTTGATTTGGCGACCAAGTACTGCACCGTGATAGTAATTGTGGACAATTGTGCGACCACCATTATCAAAGGAGTATTTCAGAGCTGGATTGTTCTGTTTGGCGCACCTGGAAAAATTCTCACAGATAATGGGTGTGGATTCAACAATGCTGAAATACAAGCACTGGGAGAGGCCTTTAATATCAAGATCATGACGACGTCTGCAGAGAGTCCATGGAGCAACGGAGTATGTGAGCATCAAAATGCTGTCATAGGTGACATTGTTAGGAAGATAATGGCTGATAACCAGTGTGACTTGGATGTGGCCTTGGCTTGGGCAGTATCTGCAAGAAATGCTCTCACCAACAATGCAGGTTTTTCTCCTAACCAACTTCTTTTTGGTCAAAACCCTGGCCTGTCTAATGTGTATGCAAATGATCCTCCAGCCTTGGAACGTACATCACCATCAAAAACTGTGAGGGACAATTTGAATGCTCTTCATTTAGCAAGGCAAGAGTTTATAAAGACTGAATCGGGTGAATGTTTGGCTAGGGCTCTGCACCACAACATACGTTCGGACTTAAATGACATCCAACATGGAGATGAGGTCTACTACAATAGAAATGACAGTCATGAATGGCATGGTCCTGGAATCGTAATAGGCAGAGATGGAAAACAAATTCTGGTGAGACACAATGGTGTCTACGTGCGAGTGCATGTGTGTCGTCTAGCACGTTCTCCAGAACGAAATACTACAGGTGGAGACAGCATCAGTAGTTATGAGAAGAATGGTGTAGTCCAAGAGAAGCCTAATGACGATTCTTTGCAAGTATTGAATGACTATCCACTGGATGATAAGTCGGAAAATGGTGCAGTTCTGGATGATCAGCCTCCCACTGTTTCTCTTCCAGTTAAGGAGCCTCCCAAGGTTTCTGTTGGTCAACGTATAAAGGGAATACATTCAGAAACTAGAGAGTTGGTGACTGGAAGGATTGTGAGTCAGGCGGGTAAGGTCACTGGAAAGTACAAACACTGATACAATTTGAAGAGGGACTCTGATGGCAATATTGATTGGGTGGATCTGCAAAATGATTTCAGCACATGTGAAGTAGTTGATGATGAAGCAGAGATGCTTGTTCTTTTCAACTCTGAGGATGTATTATGCGCCAAGGAAAACAAAATTACAAACTGGCAGAATAATGACGTGTATGAGGAAGTAGATGACGTTGGGCAAGATGCCATAACGGTTCGATGGGTTGTGACGGAAAAAATGAAAAACGAGAAGCCGATTGTTAAAGCTCGTTTAGTTGCCAGAGGATTTGAGGAAGACACCGTGGATCTCCTGAAAGACTCTCCTACATGCATGCTCAAAAGAGGCTGTGCGTTTGGCACTTTCTTTTGCCTCCACCAACCAATGGGATTGCCACGCTATGGACGTGAAAGCTGCTTATCTGCAAGGTAATGACATTGAGCGAGTTGTTCATATATGTCCTCCGCCTGAATATGAAAACAGTAACTGTGGAGACTAAGGAAAACGGGTTACAGCCTTTGTGATGCTGCTAGGCATTGGTACCTGTGTGTTAAAGATCAGTTGTCGAGTCTTGGAGCTAAAGTGTCATTGGATTCAGCACGGTTCTCTTGAGTAATAGGGGCAAGATTGAAGGCATTATATGCATTTATGTTGATGATTTCCTTTGGGCTGGTATACATGAGTTCGAGCAGCAAGTGATAAACAGTCTGAGCCAAATATTCCTCATCGGCAGTTCGGAATCAAATGCTTTCAAATACGTTGGTCTAAATGTCGTCTCCAACAGCGATGGCAGCATAACGCTTGACCAGTTCCAGTACGCTTTGTCTTTGAAACCAATCATGCTGAGCAGACATCGTGCAGCAGTAAAATCAGGAGAGCTGTATGAGTCTGAGAAAACTGAGTACTGAGCGTTAATTGGGCAGCTCAATTGGACTGCCACACACACTCGACCAGATGTTGCCTTTGATGTGTGTGAGTTGAGTATGACTAGCAACCGAGCTACCGTAGCAGATTTGCTTAGGCTCAACAAGGTGATTGCAAGGGTGAAGACTGACAACATGAAGCTATACATTCCAAGAATGGGGCCACTCGATGAATATTATATACAGTGCTTTTCAGATGCCTCTTTTGCCAACCTTGTAGGCAATGGGTCTCAGGGAGGCTTTGTGATCTTCCTACAAGATGCTAGTGGGGCGAGATGTCCCTTATTCTGGCAGACTAGAAAGATCAGGCGGGTCGTCAAATGTACTTTATCTCCTGAAACGTTAGCCCTGCTTGAGTGTGCTGAAACTGCTGTATATCTCGCCAACATATTGCGTGAGGTTTCTGGATGTGGAGATTTCAAGAACAAGTGTTTCGTGGATAACAAGAGTCTGGTGGATGCCCTTTACTCCTGTAGGAGTGCAGAAGACAGAAGATTGTACACTGATATTGCTGTATTACAAGTCATGTTGGAGCAAGGGGAGATTGATGAAGTGTCTTGGGTGGATACAACACAACAACTGGCTGACTGTCTCACCAAGAAAGGTGCCTCGACCGAGCGGCTGCGTGCAGCAGTCAGCCGGGACTAGAAGGATTATAATACTTCAAGGGACACCACATATCTGTATGTGGTTACAGACTGGGTCTTAATGGTGCTTAAACAAAAGTCTATATATTGGATACATAGTGTGTATAGGACACCAATAATCCATTCAGTTTTGTCCTTGGGATCTTTCATCAAATTAAGAAGAGAGGACGAGAGTGTTTGCATATTGCTGTTAGTGTGTGTGTGCGCACGCACTTGTCATGGTCTGAGTGGTGACGTCATTGGAAGGGTCTCGCGGTATGCAGGCAAAGCCCGCTCACTTGGAAGTGTGAGGCCGGTGAGTTCGGTTGTTTCCCTGATCATGCACTTCTCCTTACAACATTCATCCAGCCAGCTCAATCTCTTATCAGTTCCCTAGCCTCACTGACTTCCAAACCTCTCTTCCTCACACACTCATCCACCATCTCTCAACCTTCTCCTTGGCCTACCTCACCTCCTCCCTCGTTCAAATTCACTCAGATATACCTTTTCCACCACTCTATGGTTATCCTTTCTCTCCACATGACCATACCATCTCAGTACACTCTGATTCTGGTGTCCACCGATTTCCTCACTCCATATCTTTCATGAATCACATTATTTTGTATCCTATCCATCCTCTGTACTCGACATACATTCCTCAGCAGTCCCATCTCCACTGCTCTTACTCTTGACTTTTCATTTTCATGCCACACCATAGTCTCACATCCATATGTTAAAGTTGGCACTAGCACTCCTTCACGTAAGCCTCATGCAGCTGCAACACACAAGTCTCTGTTTCTTATCAAGGCCTTCATTGCACCTGCTACTTTTCTTCCTTGTGTCACTCTGCTTTCAACTTCTTTTGCACATTTTCCTCTCTTTTCTATCATTGTACCCAGGTATTTGAACTCACTCACCAATTCCAGTCTCATTCCATTCACTGTAACATTGCACTGGGAGTCACCTTCTCTCTCAATAACCATCACTTTACTCTTTTCTACATTTACTCTCAAGGCATGACACTCACAGACCTCAGCAAAACTCCAAAGTTCTTGTCCGGTACTTGCAAGCAGTACAAGCACCATCGGAATACAACAAATTTGAGATATTCCATCCATCACCATTCATTACCAACACCACCCCTCTCTCCATTACTTGTGCTTTTATTTCTCTCATCACCCCATCCATATATATATAGATAGAACAATCATGGAGACATCACACAACCTTGTCGCATGCCCACACCAATCGTGAACCATTCACTCAGATGCCCGTTAACCCTTACACATGCTTCGCTACCATCATAAAAACTCTTGACGGCACCTAGCAGCTCACCATCTACACCGTACATGCGCAAAACTTTCCAAAATCCTTCTCTGTCCACTTTGTCGTATGCTTTCTCCAGATCCATGAATGCCATAAACACCTTATGGTCCTTCTCACAAGCCTTCTCTGCTATCTGTCTCACTGCAAATATTTGATCAATACATCCTCTGCCACTCCTAAAGCCACCCTGTTCATCACTCACAAGGACTTCTGATATCTCTCTTACTTTCTCTATAATAATTCTTCCATATACCTTCCCTACCACACTCAATAAACTTATGCCACGTTAATTCTTGCAATTACTTTGCTTACCTTTATTTTTGCACAGGGGTACAATCACAGCTTTTTTCCACTCTGCAGGCACAGTTTCACTCATCCATGTTTTCTTACATATCTCCAACAAGTACTTCATTCCACTCTCCACTACACTTAAGCATCTCTGCATACACCTCATCAACCCCAGCTGCTTTCCCATTTTTCTGCCGCTTCACAGCACTCTTCACCTGTGTTAGTGTCACGTCTCCTAATACTGCATTCCTTCTCTGCACACCCCCAAAATCAATCATGTTTACAGCCGCTCTGCTCTCACTATTCCCATTCATCAGGCTCTCAAAGCATTCTTTCCATCTGGTCCTTACTTCATCCCCATGGGTTAATAATGTACCACCTACATCCTCAATACCATCACATCTCTTTCCACTTTCACTTCTACATTTCCGCACCTTTTTCCTGAATGACTTCCTACTTTCAGAGTAGCTTGCATTCATTTTTCTTCCTAGATCATCATTTACCTCCTTCTTTTTCCTCTTCACTAGTCTCTTTATGTGCTTCTTGCTCTCAATATATTCAGCTATTATTTCAGCTGAACCCCTGTCCTGTAACCACTTTCGCCACTTCTTCCTCTTTTCCTCCACTGCTCTCTTAACCTCCTCATCCCACCATGCTGTACCTTTCTTCTTTGTTGTTACTCTTGCCACACCACACACAACTTTAGCATTCCTAACTAAGAAATCCCTATATGCATTCCACAGGCTGTCCAGTTCCATTTAATTCCAATTCAATGATTCTAACTTCTCCTCTACTTTGGTCCTGGAATCATCTGCCTTTTTTTTTTTTTTCTTTCTTTCTTTTTTTGCAAGAAAGAAGGAACCAAAGGCCAAGAGCCTGCAAGCTGTTCCCTCCAAGAAAAAACAAAAACAATACGAAAGAGAGCCAAATTCAAGATCCATTCATTTTGAGATGCCTGGACACACTGCATTTGAAAGACTGGAGATCAGAGGAAGTAGGAAATACAGACAAAGGGAGACAGTTCCAGAGCTGACCTATTGCATAAATGAAGGACTGGGAGTAATGGTTAGCTCTTGCATTAGATAGCTGGACAGAAAAGGGATGAGAGTTTGATGAGGTGGAGGGATGCAAGCAGACAATTCAGAGGAGCAGTGACCACTGAAGTAGCAATAGAAAAGATATAAAGATGTAACAGTTCAGTGAAGAGACAGAAGTTTAAGGGAGCCAGTAAGAGGAGGAGAATTGATGAGACAAAAAGCCTTTGACTCCACCCTATTGAGAAGAGCTGTATGTGGGGAGCCTCCCCACACATGATAGTTGTACTCGAAACGGGGGTGAATAAAACCCGTGTATAAAGTTAACAACTGTGCAGGGGTAAAGAAGGTATGGAGTCCGCTTAGCACACCTAATCTCTTGGAAGCAGATTTTACAAGAGATGCAATATGATCTTTCTAAGATAAGTCCCGAGTGAATGAAACCCCAAGCAAGTTCAAGGATCACGTAGGACTGGGCTGGATATTATTAAACAATAGTGGGTACTCCTGTGGAAGACTGTGTCGGGTTTATAGGTGTAAAAACTGAGTTTTTGATGCATTAAAAACAAGATTATTTTTACCCCAGTCAGAGATACTTGCCAAGTCAGACATTAGGTGTGCCATAGCCTCATCCCTTGTTTGTTGAAGTAACTGTTGAGATGGATGTTGTGGGAACTGAATGGAAAGGTGCAGGGTGGAATCATCAACGTAAGAGTGGATAGGGTTAGATGTACAACTTAGAATGTCATTGATGAATAAAAGGAAGAGTTGGTGATAGGACAGAGCCCTGATGAACATCACTGTTGATAGATCTAGAAGAACGGTGGCCGTCTACCACAGCAGCTACAGAACGACAAGAAAGGAAGCTAGAGGTGAAGGCACAGATAGAAGGATAGAAACGGTAAGAAATTAAAGATTTATGCCAGACTCGATCGAAAACCTTTGAAATGTCAAGTGCAATGGCAAAGCTTTCGCCAAAGTCCTGAAAGGTGGATGACCAGGAATCTGAGAGGTAGGTGAGAAGATCACCAGTGGAGCGTCCCTGACGGAACCCATATTGATGATCAGAGAGAAGATTATGACAGGAAAGATGCTTTAAAATTTTTCTGTTAAGAAATGACTCGAAAACTTTTGAGACACAAGATGTTAAACCAATTGGACGATAGTTAGAAGGTTGGGAATGGTCACTCTTCTTTGAGACTGGCTGAATGAGAGCAAACTTCCAGCAAGAAGGAAAGGTACAATTTGAAAGACAAAGGAGAAAGAGTTTACCTAGGCATGGTGTATGTACTGAAACACAGTTCTTGTGGATAACAGGAGGGACTCCATCAGGCCCATAAGCCTTGTTAGTATTGAGGCCAGTGATGGCAGAAAATACATCAGCTGAAGAAATTTTAATGTCAGCCATGAGGATGTCTGAGTGGGTAGTGATGGAGGAACAGCACCGGAATCGTCTAAGGTAGAATTGGAGGAAAAAGTCTGAGCGAAGAGAACCACTTTATCAGTTGAAGAAATAGCTACAGAGCAATCAGAGTAGAAAAGAGGAGGAAAGGATGATGAGATAAAGTTGTTAGAAAGGTTTTTGGCAAGGTGCCAGAAGGAGCGGGAAGAATTCGAGTTGGAGAGCTAAGAGCATTTGGTACAGATGAAATAATTTTAACGGAGTGAAGAACAGACTTAGCACGATTCCAGGCAGAAACATAAACAAGATGTGATTCAGGGGTGGGTTGGCTCTGGTACCTTTTGTAGGGCCTCTCCTTATTGCGGACAGCATTAGAACAAGCGTGATTAAACCAAGGCTTTCTTGCATTAGTCAAAGGATATGAGGAAGGAATGTATGCTTCCATGCCTGAGAGAATAACCTCCGTAATGCGCAATGCACACTCAGATGGACCCCGGCCATGGAAGCAATAATCATTCCATGGAAATTCAAAGAAGTGCTGCCTGAGGGCCTTCCAATCTGCAGCTCCAGAGTGCCACAGATGACGTTTCTTTGGAAGGTCCACAGGCCGTACCGGAGCAATAGGACAGGTTAAGGTAATAAGGTTGTGATCAGAGGAGCCCAACAGAGAGGAATGATTAACAGTGTATGCAGAAGGATTAGTTGTAAGGAAGAGGTCAAGTATGTTGGAACTCTCTCCAAGGTGGTCAGGGATATGGGTAGTTTGCTGTACAAGCTGCTCTAGGTCATTATGGATAGAAACAATGTAGGCTTGTTCACCAGGTGGATCAGTGAAAGGAGAAAAGAGCCAAAGGTGGTGGAGAACATTGAAATCTCCTAGAATGGAGATTTCAGAAAAAGGAGAAATGGATAGAATGTGTTCCATCGAAGAAGTAAGATAGTTGAAGAATTTTCATAGTCAGTAGAATTAAGAGATAAGTAAATAGTGCAGATATATTTAATCAGAGAATGACAAGAAGGCCAAAGCTAGAGAGTAGAGAATTCAGAAGAATTAAGTTCAGGAACACGAGAGCAAGATAAATCATTACGTATACAGGTAAGCCCTTAATTCACGTGAACTTTTTTCACGCGATTTCGGTTATCCACGAATTTTTCGTACAATAATTAAAACATAAAATTATAGTATTCAAATAAATAATTTTAATATACAAGAGAAATAAATAAAATATAAAAATGCCTACCTGCTGCCCGTGTGCATACAAATATGCATATGTGTGTGTGTATGTGTGTGTGTGTGGGAGGTCGGTCTACCAATGCACCACACAGTCAGTTTGAATCCGACGGTCAAACCATGCGTGACTTGTGAATCGTTATTTGTGGCTTATTTTTCTGCCTTCCAGTGATTGCTTGACTTGTCTGCCAACATGGGGCCTAGGCGTAGTGCTAGTGATGCATGTGGTAACACACCAAAACAGACTGTAACGTGATGTTGCTGACAGGAAGTTGTGTTGGACAAACTTAAGGGAGGAATGTAGGTGACAATTCTCCATCAGGACGATTCCCCGTCATTTATTTACATACCAGTTTATTTAGCAAGTACAGTACACTAGTTTTTTACTTATATGAGTTATAAAATCCCCCTGAAAATTAGTTATTAAAGTATTAATTAATCAATAATAAATATATTTATAGAATGACAGGGAATCATCCATGATTTGATGGTGAATTGACTTCATGGTGAATTGTCTTGGAACCGTGTGTGTGGGGTGAGTCAACTGTTCCAACAATAAAGAAGGAGGAACGTAGCATACGGGAGGCAGTGAGGGCCAGTGTACCAGACTGTGCTAAAATGTCTCCACCTGTGCCTGTGAACTGGCTTGGAACCGTATGTGTGAACTGGCTTGGAACCGTATGTTTGGGGTGAATGAGTCAACTGTTTGGACAATAAAGAAGGCAGAATGTAGCATATGGGAGGCAGTGAGGGCTTGTGCACCAGACTGCAGAAGTGTCTCCACCTACGCCTGTGCTTGTCAGGTTTCAGTGTTAAATTTCTTAACATTTTTGTTGTTTTTCATACTTTATGCTAGTTTATATGGTGTATGTAGTGCATAAACAGTATTATTCAGATGTAATATAATTAGTAGACATGCGTAATTGTGCACACAAGGGCAGAACATATACGCGAATTTACCACATACGCGAAGGGTCTGGGAACGTAACCCTCGCATGAATTAAGGGCTTACCTGTATACACACAACAGCCACCTTTGGCTTTAACCCCTTAAACGAGGTTGTTTACAGTCGTTCCCCCCCGAGTGGCGGGGTTGTATCGCGGTCTGAGTACCTGTAGGAAAATATTCGCCAAAAATCAGAGATTAACCCTAGAACATTATACTTGGTATGGCAGATAGTACTTACATTCAGCTTTCTCCAGAGACAGGTGTTGAGCCTTCTTGGACTACCCAAGGACTTGTGGAGACTTGCAAAGTTGGGTAACCAAATCTTCACTTTCACACCTCCAGCAACCCGGTTTCCCCTCTACCACAGCCTCATTCTGTCACAGTAAACTTTATACTACAACGTAAAGGTAGTTAGGTATCCGTATTTGTACAATAAGCACTGAAAATAAGGCTAAAATCAACGAAGCGTACGGCCGACATGCACTGTGGCGGCGGTCTTCCCGTCACTCAACAAACATTTCCATTTTCACAGCTAAAAACATGTATACTACATTATTTTCAATCATATTACTTCCCAAAAGATCACCACGGCGCGCTTTTTATTCTGCCTTACGCCCGCCACTTTATTCTTGTTCCTGTCGGCCGCTTGCACTGACTGGGAAGAGCTAGAACTCGCCATAATGTCACTTTGAAAGCCTGCAGTAAACTGACTAAACAGGGGCAAACCGTGAGAAAAAAAGCTAGTGTTACAACTGGGGAAACAAGCGTTTCCTAGTAGCATAAACTGCTTGTGAGAGGAGAGCACAGATTTACAGTTCTGAGTGCTCAGAGTGCTGCCATGTATCACAGCCAGGCTGGCCGGGCCGTGGTGGGGGGGGGACGGGGGGAAAACGCGATACTTGGCAACAACTGAGGTCAGTAGTACAAAGGTAAAGTATGCTAGTTGTAGCTAGAGGGTGGTGGTACTGATAGACAATACCAGCTGGAGCCTGCTTGCCAGCGGTTATTCAAAATTTACTAGAATCGCAAACGCGACGATCCGCCGTCATGTCCTTTGGGCCGAGCGTCGCAAACGCGACGATCCGCGTTTAAGGGGTTAAAATGAGTACAGGGAATGTAGGAGGAGACAGAAAAGTGTTTGCTGTCAGTTGCCTCAGACAGCTGAGTCTCTGTCAAGAAGAGAAGGTGAGGATTAGAGGAGGAGAGGTGGTGTTTGACAGAGGGGAAATTTAGAGGAAAGGCCGCGAATGTTGCAGAAATGAAGAAGAAGTGAGTCAGACAGTGGTTCCATGCATCTCTCAACTTCCAGTCTTTCTCCCTAACTGCTCCTCTCTCTCCTGATCCACCTCACTCCTCTCTGCTTGATCTTGCATACCATAATCATATGATCTGACAGACCTCCACATCGTCCTCTCACGGCGCTCGTACCAGCAACCATTCCCATCAACCTCTCTACGAGCACGTAATCAATCAGGCTTCTTTCAACACAATCCCCATTCCCACTATACCATGCATATTTATGTGCATCTCTGTGTTTCAAATACGAGTTATAAATGCACAGCCTCCTCTCCTTTAGTCAGTTCACACTATCATTTCTCCTGGTACTCCATAACAACCCATTATGTCATCCTCAGGTCCAGTGCCTATTCTTCCATTCATATCCCTCATTACGATCACTTTATAGCTCCTGTGCATTTCTCCCACTACTTCACCCAACTCATCCCAAAACCTGTCTTTATCTCTCTCACTCCTGTCCTCACATGGTGCATATGCTACAATGACTGCCACTTTCACCTTCTCAGACTTGAACTTGACATACATACACGTCGAGCTGACACATTTGTAGTCTCTCATTCCACTCTGCCACACCTCATTCATCAAAAAGGCAACTCCTTCCTTGCATCTTCCTCACACATTCATTCCTGATCTTACACATTTCACACCCTCACTCCTCCACTTCGTACCCTTTCATCTTCATTTCACACAATGCCATCACAGCATATCTCACACTCTTGAACATATTCACCACTTCCACCCTCTTGCTCTCCTCATTCACATCTCTCACATTCCACACGGCCATGCGAATCTGCCGGTTTGGTTGGGGCCATGGGCAGGTATTGGGCCCTCCGAGGCTCTCTGAAACGACTGCCATGATCCAGTGATTTTGGATAGGGGAATCTAGGGGACACTTAATCTGCCAGAAACCCTGGCTATATGGTTACCATCCAGCATAGTAAATGGTTTCCTAGGTACAGGAAACCATTTGGCTTGTCACTCAGTGTAGAGATCCTATGACATCTCTACACTGAGTGAGTGGAAGTTAGTAGGGGAGTGAAAGATAAAAATGCTAGACTGACAGTGGAGAAGAAAGAGAGAGCAGATGTAGAGAACATTTACAGGAACTGCTAAACAAAGAGAATGAAAGTCTGTCTATCTATCTATTGCCAGACGCCTCAATCTCGTTTGGGGTGGCCACAAACAAAACGCCTCCACGTCGCCCTGTCCCCCGCCATTTCACTGCCCTGCTCCCAACTCACACCCCCCTCTCACATATACCTCTCCACCCCATCCCTCCATCTCATCTTCGGCCTCCCCCTCCCTCTTCCCCCCTCCACCTCACTCACATACACTCTCTTTGTCAGTCTTTCACCCTCCATCCTCTCCACATGGCCAAACCACCTCAGTGTGTTCCTCATAACGCTTCCTATCACATCCACATCCACACCAAAACGCTCCTTTATATCATCATTCGTCAGCCTGTCTCTCCATGTGACTCCACAGGCTCCTCTTAAATAATTCATTTCCACTGCTCTCACTCCTGACTTGTGTCTTTCCAACAACGTCCAAGCTTCACTTCCATATGTTAGAGTTGGTATCACAATACTGTCATGTAGTAACTTTTTCACTTCCATGCTCACTTCCCTGTTTCTTATCACAGCTTTCAAAGAACCAGCAACCTTTCTTCCCTGCTGTACACTTTCAAGCACTTCACCTTCCAAACCTCCATCCTTACTCATTACACTACCCAAGTACTTTAACGTACTCACATTTTCCAATTCCTCACCATCCAACCTCGCTGTACATTCACTAACTTCACCGCTCTCAAAGACCATCACTTTACTCTTCCCTACATTCACCTTTAGATTCCGTTTCTTACACACTCTCCCAAACTGATCCACCAAGCCTTGCAGCTCCCCTTCGTCTTCACTCAACAACACAGTATCATCTGTAAACAACAGTACAGGGAGTTTCCAAACACTATTCTCTCTCACCAGGGCCACTCCAACATCCACTACTCTACCTTGTACCTCTTTCATTACCCCATCCATGGAGACATGACACATCCCTGTTTCAAACCAACTTTCAAAGAGAAAAATTCACTTAGTTCACCATCCACACACACTGCAGCCTTAGCACCATCATACATACTCTTCACAGCATTCAACAACTTCCCATCTACTCCATATATTCTTAATACTTTCCACAATCCTTGTCTATCCACCCTGTCATATGCTTTCTCCAAATCCATGAAAGCCGCATACAACTTCTTTCCCTTCTCTAGAAACTTTTCCACTAAAGATCTAAGAATGAATAACTGATCTACACAACCGCTTCCCTTCCTAAAGCCTCCCCGTTCTTCTCCAACTAATTCCTCTGTTCTTTCTCTAACTCTGTCAATAAGTATCCTACCATACACTTTTCCTATTACACTAAGAAGACAAATGCCCCTATGATTACCACACACTTCTTTTTCCCCTTTCCCTTTGTACAAGGGAATAATTATACCTGACTTCCAGTCCTCCGGGACTCTACCTTCCTCCCAGGCCAATCTACACATCATCCACATCCATTCTACTACAATCTCTCCCCCATGCTTCAGCATTTCACCACACACTCCATCAACTCCTGGGGCTTTCCCCAATTTAACTTTCTTTATTGCTTCCACAACTTCTATCCTACTGATTTCTTCCTGTCTTCTCACCTCCCTCCTTCTCCCAGCCATTCCCCAGCCACTTATACTCGCATTATTTCCATCCTCCATGTTCAACAATTCCTTAAAGTGTTCTCTCCATCTGCTCACTTTTTCTCCCTTCTCCACTAGTACCATTTATATCTTTCACTCCCCGACTAACTTTTTTAACACCATGTCTAACTCTCTTTACCTCTTTCCAGAACAGTTTCTTACATTCCCTCCACTTTATACTCTAATTCCATCCACATTCCTCATCCACTCTCTTTTTGCTCTTTCTTACTATCTTTTCACCTCTCTATTCCTCTCTACATATAAGTCTCTCTTCTGTCTCTCTACTTCCTCCACACCCCAGTTCCTCAACCACTCACTATATGCTTTCTTTTTTGTGCCACAGCCTGTCTTACCTCTTCATTTCACCATGCTGCTCCTTGCATTCCCTTTCATTTTCTCTTCACCCCACACACTGTCTCACATGCTGCACAGATTTCTTCTGTAAATATCTTGCACATACCTTCCACATCCCCCATCTGCTCCAAGCCATGTTTATCCAACTGCTCCTCCACTTCTCTTGTAACCTTTCCACCCTCCTGGTATGAACTACCTCCTCCTGTCCTTCCCATCCTCTATTTCTCCATTTCATTTGAACCTTAACTTCACCACCACCACTTGGTGGTCAGAAAGTCCACTCCCCCAACCTCAATATGCTCTTGCATCCATTACATGCCTTCTCATTCTATCATCCACACACACACATAATCAATCGTTGCCTTCCGTTCATTCAGTTCACTACCCACTCTTCTCATCATTCGCCTCATATAGCCTACCTGTGGATCATTTTGTGTCTCAAGAGGGTACTGGCTATCACCAACCCCCTCCCAGCACAAATGTCCACCAGAGCATTGCCATTCTCATCCAGCTCTGCAGGCACACCCCACTCATCAACTACTTCATCCACCTTCACATTCCCTACTTTTCCATTCATATCTCCAATCAAAAACACTCTCATTCCTTTCCAACTTTTCCATGCTTGCTTCCACATTTGTCTAGAGCTCTCCTTTCACTCTGCTTGCACCATCTTGCATTGGTGCATACACACACACACAATCGCCCACATTTGTAGTCTAACTTTCAATCTTACCCACACAATCCGGTCCTTGAGCCAAATGATCCATAGTCTCATATATTCTCCTTCCATCTCATGCACACAACAGTACACACTCCTTCCTTTGCTCTCTCATTCTCACCCACTCCTGTGCATATACCCCATCCATATTCCCATTCTCACACACTCTCACCTCTCCATTTAGTTTCAGCTAATCCACATACATCCACTGTTCCACCCTCAAGCACCTGGACAATCTCTCTTTCACCTCATCATTTGTACCCCTTACATTCCATATCGCAATCCATATTATGTCCTTTGTTTGGTCCTTAGTCGTCACCTGTTAGTCAGCCCTGGTGCGAGGCTTCTTGTTTGTATTTTTAGTTAGCTGTTATCCAGGGAGGGACACTGACCCACCACCAACCCACTTATTTGTTAATGTTTTATCCATTACAGGCGGAGAGTTTTGGTTTCTCGGTGGTGCATTATGGCCATCGGCAGTATGCTTTTGTTTACACTGGTGCATTATGATCCTGACTCAGTGCAGCAGAGGGCCGTAAGTGGGTTGGTCTCATGTTTTCAGATTTGAAGTCAGAGTTATGACTGACTTTGCCAATGACTAGGGGTAAGATTTGAAAATTATTCTGATTAAGCCTGAGTTACATTCGTGTAGGTCAAGTGGCACTTGGGTAGGTTAATGCCTAAAACGGGTTGAAATTCATAAAGTTTATTTTCACCATTAAGGGGAAAAAACTAAGCTGGAGTAAATAAATGTTCATAAAGCCATAACAGGGCATGAAAGACCAGTCAACATACTGTATTAGGTTTTTTTCTAATTTGTGGAAGAAATGTTAGACAAGAAAGTTGATTTAGAACTGCAATATACTGATTCCTGTTATTATTTCAGAGGAATCTGGTGTTATGGTTCTGTTAACATTCACTCTATCTATCTACAGTCAGACACCACAATCCCGTATGGGGTGGCCATTAAACTTTTGAATTATATAGTTGTTTTACAGGGAGGGACACTAACCCTCTGCCAACTCATTTGTTGATACGCTGGGAACAAATATGGTTTGATTATATGGTTACTTACCAACCAGCATTGTAAATGGTTTCCAGGCTTACATGAAAACATTAGGCTTGTCACCCAACGTAAAGCTACCTCGAAAGGAAAGAGGAGTAATAAAAAGTGACAGGAAAGATGGGAGAAACAGGAAGAGAGGACAAGACACAAAAAAAGAAAGATAAAGGTGATGGAAGAAGTAGGCAGCACGGCAGCATGTGAGGGGAATGATGGTCATCACTATATTCACCGTCATATTTTTCTTGTTTATTGATGGATTCTCTTCATACTCAAAAATGCTCTTCTGTACACCTTTCTAATGTTACTGAATTAATTCAAATGTATCGTAGGTAAAAATTCTTGTTAACTTTGAAGAGGTGGTCCAATATCTCCTTAAATATTACCACATATCCTAGCTTATCCTAACTGGAGGGTGAAGCCCCCAGACCCCCCCCCAATTTTAGCCATCTATGAAAACTTTCTGCACAGGAGAACTTGTGCGTACAACACCAGCACACAGCCTGCCAGTCAACGTAACCACTTAGCGTGGTTATACCACCTGCTGAGCTGCGTAATCTTGTAGCACAAACCCCTTTACCCGCGGGGATGGTTGGACCGCACCGTGCCCCTCCCATGGGGATAGCAACGCTCTAAATACACAATAAATTAGCTACTTTCAGGTCGATGGACGTATCACTTATCCTTTTCCCTATTTTTTATATATATATTTTAGTATGAGAATAGGTCATAAGGGATATTTCAATGGGTAATGAACATGGAAAATCAATGACCAAGTGCACGTGGGGTGTTGCCAGGTGATAAATTAGCTACTTCATGGCCAATGGCAGTATCAATTAGCTTTTTCCCTTTTCTATAAATATTTTTTAGTATGAGAATAGGGCATAGGGCACATTTCAATGGAAAAAGCGAATGGAAAAAACCAGCCGGGAGTTGTGTTGTGCGGCCTGGCTGTAGCTATGCAGAGGAGGGGGTCAGGGAGAGGAGGTGGGGAGGCAAGGCAAACACAGAAAAATGGCTAAATTGGTAACACTGGATGTGAATACTAGCGGTATTAGCAGCGCAGTACTAATAGATCATACAAGACTGCACTTGAAAGCCCAGGAGATTTTAAAAATTCCTGAATCACAAAAGTGATGCCCCACGGTATGGTACTTATGTAACGAGCGTCACGAAAGTGACGGCCTGCAGGTTAGGGGTTGAGGAACATATAACCATGTAACACAAGTACTTTCTGTGGGTCTATAAAATCATGTGGCATGGCGAGGCTGTCAGTGGGGCTAGGTTATGGAAATGCAGGCAAATTTTTAGAAGTAACCAACGTTTTCTTTTATTACTATTTTTATGTTTTCCAATGCAAAATACTGTGTTTTAATTAGTTTTGACCTTCATTTTGGGGGGAAAATCCCCCTTCTGGAATTTTGAGTAAGATTTCTAAAAGTGGGTTTATCCCCCAAAATCAAGATCAAAATTAATTAAAAACAGACTATTTTGCATTAAACTAACCTAACCTAACCTAGGACCTGACATAGACCATGTGCACATGCCTGCACCAGCCAATGTGGCACGACATTCATGCGCTACTAAGCAATAGCCTAACCTAAGCCACTATATGACTACCCCTACAAAATTTGCTCCCCCAACTCAAACTAAGCTTAAAAGGTAAGTCTTAGTTAGAATAGTTCAGGGACGTAATATAATGAAAATTGGTAACATTGGTTACTTCTAAAGTTATACCGAAATGCTCAACTACAGTATATAGAATAACCACAAACTGGTATTTTATATATATTTTTTTAAACATATGTTTTACTTTAGGCAGCAGATACACCTTACTAAAACAGTTCTTCCTGATAGCCTTGTCATTTTTCTGGTTATTTTTGGTGTTAAGTAAACACTTCACATTAATTTTCTTTCCCTAGTGTTTTTACCGTAGCCACGTTCTTTCCACCATATCCACCATTTCTCCAGTTCAATGGCAAACACTTACTCCAACATATATCTGGGTCGCTTTTTAGTGCCTCTTCCTAGTCTTACATTTTAACCTAACTTGACCAAACTTAAGATTCAAGCAGATTTTGGTAAATTCGCCATTACAATCGTTGGCGAGGCACAAAGAACATGATAATAACGAGGGGGTAAAAAGGCAAACAGAAAACAATTGATTACCACCATGAAAAGAAAAACACAGAAAACAAACTGGAGTAACGGGATTTGAGTTGGTAAGGTCCTTCTGCTGCTTAAAGTAGAACATATATTTACCTTTATTCCTACCTGAAGTTATTTAATGCCGTTCCTTCTTCTCAGGGCCTTACACTGTAATGTGGAAATGAAGGAATACAACTTCTTGTGGGTTTGAGGGGCACGGCCAAAACAATGCCCCAGTGCCCTTCCGGTGCAGACTAATTAGGGTGTCACGTTATATGCGGGAGAGCTACCTAGATTTACGGATGAACTCAGACGTGTACCACACCACACGTTGCAAATACAACAACTACAGCAGCAGAACGTTTGTTTACATCCTCACATCGGTTTCCCGCGGGATCAATGGACAACCTTCAATTTTGGGATGTGTTTAAATATACCTAATTGGAAACTTTGGTCGAATATTTCATAGAGTTGCCTTATTATTATGACAGGTAGAATATATTACTTAAAGATCCACAGGTCTTTACAAATACAAGCATTTAATGATAATAATAATTTTTTGAGATTATGCTTTGTGCAAAGCTATCAAAACAAACTTGAGCATACGTATAAATATTCTCAAAACGTAGGCTGTGGCAAGTGCTGCTGTGCTGTGCTTCTGTACTCTTCTGGTGGTACTTCTCTTCCTGTAAGTAATATATCTTATAAATTCCTTTACATTTTATGGCATATATCTACTATTTGCTATAGGACGTGTGGCTACACAACTGAGTGGAGAGGCTTTCTCATGGGTAATAGCGTAAATTATGTAGCCGTCGCCAGGGCGCCGCTGGTGTAGCGGCAGCCATGTTACACCACGCGATGCCCATGGTTTTTGAACTGGTGTTCGTTGGGTTTTTCATAACAGCCGATTATTCCGTAATATATAGTGCCATGGTCAGCTGTGCAGCTTGTGGATGCAAAAATGGGTACATGAATTAATCAAAGAAAGATGGGTATAACATACTGCCCCCTGGGGTGGGGCGGGAGATTCTGCATGAATGAGGCCATTAAAACGGGCCCATTTATATCCAGTCTTTCTCTCAATGTCCTCTTCTGTTCACACTCTCTTGTAGATATTTCCATGTTTCTCCCGGCCTTTATCTGGACATTGGGTTTCATGACATGGATAGTGCTATAAAGGGTAAGTTCTGCACTGCAGCAAAATATGACGTTGTTTTGTACTCATTGGCTAAATGTACCCGATATAATTCGTTGAATTAGGCAGAAAAAAAAAAATCATAATCCATATATGTTTTTGTGTTATAAGCGACGATTGTATCTTTATTAATAACCACTGCTTAGTGGAAATAGAGTATTCTGAATTTGAATTTGAGTGCTGGTATTTCAATATGGCGGCCAGAATCACACGCTCGCGGCGGAGGTAGCCTCTCCATACTATACTGTAGAGCTCAGTGGGCTATGAAATGACATCCAGCAGCAGCACGACACCCCCAGGAGGCAACAACGGAGGGTTAATAAGAGCGAGCGGGACGTCCGTGCTATACTGAATGGGTGCAAGTCCTTAGTAGCCGCGCGCTCCTACTCCCCAGAATCGGCCTGACACGAACACCTCAGCCCGGGCGCATTACCCTCTCGCCAGCCCGGTCTGTGTCAGGATCGGGGTGGAGCTGAACCTTACGTTCCATACAGCACCCCAGAGATGGCCTTCAGCCGCTCTTACCAGGAGACAGCCTCCAGCCGCTCCCCCTGGACCACGCACTCCACCTTTAGAGCCTGTGACGGCCTCCAGCCGCACACGGGGAAAGAAGGGTACGTCCCTTTCCACCTACAGTAGTCATGGAGGGTACGACACTGGTGACGGCCTCCAGCTGCATCTGCAGATGGGAGACCGCCTCCAGCTGCTCCATGCCCGCACGTTGCCCTTCATGCGGAACTCAGGTGACAGCCTCCAGCTGTGCCCCATCTGCAGTCCCATCAGGAAGTCAGGCCCCAGCGACGGCCTCCTGCCGTGCCGACAGGGTAGGGGTGGCCTCCAGCTGCCCTCCTCCTGTTGCCCAAGAGACCTCGGCAACGGCCTCCAGCCGCGCCAGGGAGGGAAGCTACCAAAGCCCCTCACCCCCTGTGGCTTTCACACTGCCCTTCCCCCTCCAGCTGCAGCAGAGTCGAGTGTGGCAGTCCCCAGGCGGAGAGTTCCCTGCTAGTGGACTGCTCCTGGGAAACCATACCAAGAACCCCACATTATAGTAAATAGACAAAACCTATGGGCAATTGATACCTTCACCTACCTGGGCAGCAAACTCTCACGAGCAGTCACAATCGATGCTGAGGTCAACAATAGATTTTCCAAAGCAAGCACTGCATATGGCAGACTCCAAGTGAATGTCTGGGAGTGAAGGGGAATCAGCCTTGCCACCTAGCTGAAAGTCTACCATGCTGTGGTACTCACCTCCCTCCTATATGCTTGCGAAACATGAAGAGCGTACAGTAGGCACGTCAAGCAGCTCAAGCACTTCCGTATGAGTTGTTGCACAGACTTCTGCTCATAAAGTGGCAGGACAAGGTCCCCAACACAGAAGTCCCAAAGCGTGCCAGTATTCCAAGCTCCCACATCCTTTTCCTAAAGGCAGGACATACTGTAAAGTACGGATGACAGACAGCGGCCTTCAAAACAGCTCATGTATGGCCAACTCTGAAGGCAAGTGCTCTGTTGGGGGACAAAAATAACACTTCAGTGTAATAAGCGAACTGAAACTTAAATTAATCGCTGGTCTGGCCGAGATTCGATCCTGGGTCCTCGCACTTCATAGGCGCACACGTTACCACTAAGCCAAAGAGAGGATCCCCACTTTGCTTCATAGTCCACCAACGCGGGCTTTTATAGACCCCATTACATCACTGTTTTCTCCCTTTGGTGATTAATTTGGTCAGTTTCTAACAAACGGTGGCGTAGCATCGGAGGCCACCATTGGGGACGCTGCGGACCGCACCGGACAACTCACCCCCTAGGTTGTAAGGAATAGAACGCTGTCAGCTACTCAGTTATTCAACATCATTGCCCTCCAAGCCTCGCCTCACATCCCACACTGCTGCCAACCAATGTAATAATCGAAATGAAACTTAACAAATTAAGCACACTGTTTTGGCCGAGGTTCGAACTCAGGCCATAACGCTTCGTAGGCCCGCACGTTACCACTGAGCCAAAGGGGAGATCTTCGCCTTGTGGCTTAGCAATGCGGGCTTTTATAGACCCCATTACATCAGGGATTGCCTTAAAGTGTTCCTGAAGACACTTAGCGTTGATGCTGAGACCTGGGAATCTGAATCTCCCTTCCTGGCGCAGCAGAATCAAAACAGGATCCAAGGCGCAGGGAAGGTATGAACTGCCGAGGCTGAGAGGAAATGTGCTGTACCCAGGACCAGAGGTACCAATACTACAACTGCTGCACCTACTCATGTGTGCCAAACCTGTGGAAGAGGCTACAGGGACTGGATAGGCCTAAGTTCTTAGGACACACCACACCCGTTTACACCTGGTTACTAACCGATAGCTGTCATAGTCATTGTGTCCGAAGGACGACCATTATTATCATTTTAATTGTATATATATATACCAAGAACTGGTTGAAGTGGAGACTCACAATAGACTGGTTGAACGTGTACACAAACTAGAAATGGCTTTCAAAAATGAAACTGATGAAATAAAGAAGCAAATGCACTTGCAAAAGGAAGAGATAGAAAAACTAGGAAGGGAGGCCAATAAGAAAGACACAACCATCAGTGAACTAACAGTGGAATTGAGTACGCTTAGGAAGAAAGTGAGTGAAATGGCAAGTACAGTAGTTAATCACGAGAGTGTTATGGAAGAGTTAAAAAATGACACAGAGACAATTAGACAAGCAAGCAGTCTTATGGACCAGAGCAGTGATATTGAGGAGAAGATAACACAGGTGAATGAAGCTGTGCAAAGCTACAAAAATGATGTAGAAACCACGTATGCTGAAATGGTGAAAGTAAAGAAAGACTTAGAAACAAGGGTGGAGGAAAAAAGCATTAAAAAGGAAGTGAAAAGAATAATCCAAAACAATCCAAAGTTAGTCAGAGATTCAGTAGAAATAAATAAATCAATAGTAATCACTGGTATAGAAGAGGAAGAAATTAAAAACAAAATCACTAGAGACAAAAAGGAGATGGCAAATGTAATGAGCTTACTGAAAGAAGTATCAGAGGAAATCTGTAGTAAAGACATAGAGGAACACAAAAGGTTAGGGAAATACGAGAAAAGCAAGACAAGACCTCTAAAGGTGACTTTCCAGAGTGTAAACACTGTGGAAGAGATACTAAAAAATGCAAAGAATCTTATGGAAAAAGAGGAGTTCAAAAATGTATGGATAAAAAGATGCCTAACACAAGAGGAACTGGAATTACTGAAAGAGAAAAGGGAGGAAGCAAAAACAAAAAATGAGGGAAGATCAGAAGAGGACAAGAAGAAACTTTTTTACAAAGTAATAGGATTGCAGGTACGAAAGTGGTACACAAACAGGATGGAAGAAAAAGGAGGAAGTTAGTTGAACCATGTCATGACAAGTATATAAACAAGATGATAAAGTTGATGTACTCAAATGTGGATGGAATGGTATCCAAATTACTAGAGATGAATGATTATGTCAGAGAAAATGAACCACAAATAATATGCCTAACTGAGACAAAATTAACACCAAGGATATCCAATGACATACTAAACTTAGAGGAATACAATATATGGAGAAGAGACAGAAATTTAAAAAAAGGAGGAGGAATTATAATATTAACTAAGAAAAATCTAAAAACCTAGATATACCATTACAAGTAGAACTGATTGCAGTAGAGATCGACACATCTGAAGGTAAAGTAATTGTAGCCAATTTGTATATGCCACCCAGATCAAACACATGGGAAAGAGACGAATATGAGGACCTGGCAGAGAGTACAATTCAGAGTATAAGATCCTTGCTACATAAAATGGAAGAGAAATCGGAAAGAATTATACTAACTGGGGACTTTAATACAAATATAAATTGGAATACTCTAGATATAAATAGCCAAGAAAGCTGTTGGGACCAAAAGCTCCTGGATCTCGTACAAGAGTTTTTCTTAACGCAACATGTGAGGGAAACCACTAGAAAAAGTGGACTTGATGTACCTTCAGTGTTAGATCTAATATTTACTAGGCAAGAAAATGACATTGACAGTTTAATATATCACCCTCCACTCGGCAAAAGCGATCATGCAGTACTGAATTATAACTTCAGGATAGCATATGACATAGTAAACAGCAATGACAGTTACAAAAAGGGACTAAACTATAAAAAGGGAAATTATCAAGACCTAAAGAAGTATTTCTTAGAAGTTGATTGGGAAAATGAGCTTAGAGGACAAGATTTAAATGCTGTATATAAAAAATTTTGTGAATTTTATGAAATAGGGGTCCAGAAGTACATCCCACAGCACAAAGAAGCAGATAAGAAAATACAGAAATGGTTCAATACAGAATGTAAAAAATCAAAAGAAAGAAGAGATTTGTTGTGGAATAGATACAGAAGACACAATAGTGAAAGGGCGTATAATAATTACAAACAGGCAAGAAACGACTATACAAGAATAAGGAGGGAAGCCCAAAAACAGTTTGAGGAGGATATAATAAATAAAAGTAGTGATCAACCAAAGCTGTTTTAGAGCTATATCAGAAGCAAAACCAAAGTAAAAGATATAATACAATCCATCACGGACGAGGAAATCACTTATACACAAGAGAAAGATATTTGTGAAGCACTAAATAAGAATTTCCAATTAGTTTTTACAGAAGAAAAAAATTTTGAGAGGGAATATGTGGAACACGCATGTCCACACATACTACCAGATATACAAATAGCAGAAAAAGTAATACAGGAGGAGTTAAGCAGATTAGACAGAGGAAAAGCAAGTGGTCCTGATGAAATTTCATGTTGGGTGTTACGAGAATGTGCAAAGGAGTTAAGTAAACCATTATTTTTAATTTTCAAGAAATCCTTGAGTCAAGGGAAAATACCTGATATTTGGAAAAAAGCAAATATAGTCCCCTTATTCAAGAAAGGAAATAGACAAAATCCTCTCAACTACCGACCAGTATCACTGACCAGTGTTGTAAGCAAGGTATTAGAAAAACTTATAAGAAAAGCTTGGGTAAATCATCTAGAAGAACACAGTATGATAACAGAAAGACAGTTTGGTTTCAGAAAAGGAAAATCATGTGTTACTAATCTGTTGAGCTACTATGACAGAGTAACAAACACAATACAGGAAAGGGAAGGATGGGTGGACAATATCTATTTAGATTTCAAGAAAGCTTTTGACACTGTACCACACCAAAGACTTTTATGGAAGCTGTACCATCAAGGAGGAATTCGAGGCAAACTGTTTTGTTGGATGCAAGACTTTCTCATAAAAAGAGAAATGAGGACAGTACTAAGAGGAAACTACTCATCATGGAAAGAAGTGACTAGTGGAGTACCACAGGGTTCGGTGCTGGCACCAATCATGTTTCTAGTGTACATAAATGATATAAACAGTAACACTGGAAGTGAGAGCTATCTGAATATGTTTGCAGATGATGCAAAAATACAAAGAATTACTAGCACAGACTCTTGTAGGGAGCTACAAGAAGAATTAAATAAACTTCATGAATGGAGTAGTACATGGCAAATGGAATTCAATGTGGACAAGTGTCATGTAATCAAGTTTGGTAAAAGTGGAAAAAGACCTGATTGGGATTATAAGTTAGGAAATAAAACCCTATACACATCAGAAAGAGAGAAAGACCTAGGTGTGATTATCAATAACAGACTATCGCCGGCTGACCACATAAGCGAGAAGGTACGGAACATGTATACACTGCTTGCAAATATGAGAATAGCATTCATATACATAAATGAAGACATGCTAAGAAGGATAATAACATCATTCATTAGACCAACCCTGGAATATGCATCAATAGTCTGGAGTCCTCATCTCAAAAAGCATATAGACAAGATTGAAAAAGTTCAAAGGGCCGCTACAAGATGGATACCAAGCTTAAGGGACCTAAGCTACGAAGACTAAATAAACTGAATCTACCAACACTACAGGAGAGAAGGAAAAGAGGTGACATGATAATGCTATATAAGTGCATATCAGGAAAGGAGAAAATAGACATAAATGATTACTTAACATATGGAGAAGCATCAGCAAGAGGACACTGCAAAAAACTGCATAAGAAGAGAGATGATAAAGACGTAAGGAAATTCAGTTTCCCAAACAGAGCAATTGATCAATGGAATGCACTACCGAATGAAATAGTGTGTGCCAAAACAATTCACAAATTTAAGGATATGTACGATAAATATGGTCTAAGACACGGGACAATACGAGCTTGACTCATTCCTGTAAAGATACAATTAGGTAAGAACAATTAGGTAAGAACACACGAGAGGCAGTCAAAGGAGGCAGACGTGCGACATCGGCATTCCGTACCGGACCAACACGGCCAGTGGCATTACCTAAATTAGTATCTTTGAATGAGTCAAGCTCTGTACCAGGTTAGACTAAATGATTTTTGATTATTAAAAGGAAAAAAAAATAAGTTTAAACAAGACTTGTTCAAACAGAAATAAAAGAACCACGAGGAAAAAAAAAATGCGCTGAGTCAGCTGGGTTTGCTTAGACTACAGCAACACGGGGAAAGTGTACATACTCTGTAAGTACATACTCTGTTCTTTTAGTATTGCAGAATGGATATATACTTCAGTAAAACAAATTTGGAAAAGAAAAGGGATAAAAGTAAAAAGCAAAATGATGATTTCTACCAAGAACTGGTTGAAGTGGAGACTCACAATAGACTGGTTGAACGTGTACACAAACTAGAAATGGCTTTCAAAAATGAAATTGATGAAATAAAGAAGCAAATGCACTTGCAAAAGGAAGAGATAGAAAAACTAGGAAGGGAGGCC
Source organism: Coenobita brevimanus (assembly GCF_032717465.1). NCBI lineage: Eukaryota > Metazoa > Arthropoda > Malacostraca > Decapoda > Coenobitidae > Coenobita > Coenobita brevimanus. Next base: position 30,742,503 of record NC_137024.1, read on the forward strand.
AATAAGAAAGACACAACCATCAGTGAACTAACAGTGGAATTGAGTACGCTTAGGAAGAAAGTGAGTGAAATGGCAAGTACAGTAGTCAATCATGAGAGTGTTATGGAAGAGTTCAAAAATGACACAGAGACAATTAGGCAAGCAAGCAGTCTTATGGACCAGAGCAGTGATATTGAGGAGAAGATAACACAGGTGAATGAAGCTGTGCAAAGCTACAAAAATGATGTAGAAACCACGTATTCTGAAATGGTGAAAGTAAAGAAAGACTTTGAAACAAGGGTGGAGGAAAAAAGCATTAAAAAGGAAGTGAAAAGAATAATCCAAAACAATCCAAAGTTAGTCAGAGATTCAGTAGAGATAAACAAGTCTATAGTAATCACTGGTATAGAAGAGGAAGAAGAAAAAAACAAGATCACAAGAGACAAAAAGGAGATGGCAAATGTAATGAGCTTACTGAAAGAAGTATCAGAGGAAATCTGTAGTAAAGACATAGAGGAACACAAAAGGTTAGGGAATTACGAGAAAAGCAAGACAAGACCTCTAAAGGTGACTTTCCAGAGTGTAAACACTGTGGAAGAGACACTAAAAAATGCAAAGAATCTTATGGAAAAAGAGGAGTTCAAAAATGTATAGATAAAAAGATGCCTAACACAAGAGGAACTGGAATTACTGAAAGAGAAAAGGGAGGAAGCAAAAACAAAAAATGAGGGAAGATCAGAAGAGGAGAAGAAATTTTTTTTACAAAGTAATAGGATTGCAGGTACGAAAGTGGTACACAAACAGGATGGAAGAAAAAGGAGGAAGTTAGTTGAACCATGTCATGACAGGTATATAAACAAGATGATAAAGTTGATGTACTCAAATGTGGATGGAATGGTATCTAAATTACTAGAGATGAATGATTATGTCAGAGAAAATGAACCACAAATAATATGCCTAACTGAAACAAAATTAACACCAAGGATATCCAATGACATACTAAACTTAGAGGAATACAATATATGGAGAAGAAACAGAAATTTAAAAAAAGGAGGAGGAATTATAATATTAACTAAGAAAAATCTTAAAGTCAAGGAAATAAAACTAGATATACCATCACAAGTAGAACTGATTGCAGTAGAGATCGACACATCTGAAGGTAAAGTAATTGTAGCCAATTTGTACATGCCACCCAGATCAAACACATGGGAAAGAGACGAATATGAGGACCTGGCAGAGAGTACAATTCAGAGTATAAGATCATTACTACAAAAAATGGAAGAGAAATCGGAAAGAATTATACTAACTGGGGACTTCAATACAAATATAAATTGGAATACTCTAGATATAAATAGCCAAGAAAGCTGTTGGGACCAAAAGCTCCTGGATCTCGTACAAGAGTTTTTCTTAACGCAACATGTGAGGGAAACCACCAGAAAAAGAGGACTTGATGTACCTTCAGTGCTAGATCTAATATTTACTAGGCAAGAAAATGATATTGACAGTTTAATATATCATCCTCCACTCGGCAAAAGCGATCATGCAGTACTAAATTATAACTTCAGGATAGCATATGACATAGAAAACAGCAATGACAGTTACAAAAAGGGACTAAACTATAAAAAGGGAAATTATCAAGACCTAAAGAAGTATTTCTTAGAAGTTGATTGGGAAAATGAGCTTAGAGGACAAGATTTAAATGCTGTATATAAAAAATTTCGTGAATTTTATGAAATAGGAGTCCAGAAGTACATCCCACAGCACAAAGAAACAGATAAGAAAATACAGAAATGGTTCAATACAGAATGTAAAAAATCAAAAGAAAGAAGAGATTTGTTGTGGAATAGATACATAAGACACAATAGTGAAAGGGCGTATAATAATTACAAACAGGCAAGGAATGACTATACAAGAATAAGGAGGGAAGCCCAAAAACAGTTTGAGGAGGATATAATAAATAAAAGTAGTGATCAACCAAAGCTGTTTTACAGCTATATCAGAAGCAAAACCAAAGTAAAAGATATAATACAATCCATTACGGACGAGGGAATCACTTATACGCAAGAGAAAGATATTTGTGAAGCACTAAATAAGAATTTCCAATTAGTTTTTAAAATGCCCGCCGCAGGACCTCCCACCTCACCACCCCCCACACCACCACCGAGCCGCCACCCCACCACCACCCCGGGAGGACACACCTGTGAGGTTAGTGACCCCGGGCAAGAGGGTCATCGGGGCATCCCGACCCTGAGCCCCTATTCCTCGCAAGTGCCCCAACCCCAGGCGTTCAGACAACCTGAACTACTGTGCGGGCGGGGTAGTGACCGTCAGACCAGGGGTGGGACTGAAAAGAGGTCAGTCCCAAGTAACACCGTCTTGACGGTCTTGCTACACCCTCTAGGGCAGGAAGAGGCCCAAGGCTACGGCCTTAAAAGAGAGATAGACACAGGCTACGGCCTGACAAAGTGTGTAAAGGGGAAGGTGACCCCAGGCTCCGGCCTTAACATGCTGAGGAGAGAGAGTTGCCTGTGTGCATCCCTCTCCAGCTGTACCTTGGCTATGGCCAGAATACGGTCCAGGGTAGATAGACCCTGCTACCGTACGTGTAGCGCCACCCAATTACGGAAGCGGCGACTCGGGGCCGGCCTCTCGCCGGAGCAGACGGGTGATCCCGTTTCTCCGCTAGTCGTTTCCCGTACGGGCGGACACTCAGTTACGACTGGAGCACGTACCAGGGTGGAGAATTCCCTGACGGTAGGATCTGTCCGTATTGGAGAGAGTGCGGTCCTCGCGCCCCTCACTCCGGCTTGTTCCCTACTGCGGGAGGAACACCACGCTGACGGCCGCTTGCCTCGGCGAAAGGGCGACCCCGATCACCCTACTGGTGTCCCTCGCACGCAGGACAAGTTCACGGCACCAGCCAAAGTCTATACTAGGGGAAGTGGAGCCCCACCTCAGCCCAATGAACACACACAGGGAACCACGGAGAGCGTGAGTCTCCCTCAAGCCTCTTTCCCCACCTCAGCCCAATGAACACACACAGGGAACCACGGAGAGCGTGAGTCTCCCTCAAGCCTCTTTCCCTCCGGGGAGCCCTTCGTCGCCATCCAGGCTTCTTGGCCAAGCGGAGGCATTAGAGTGGTGGCAAGGCCCGATTGCGGAGTTACCGCCCACACCCGGACGCTCCTTAGCACTGTTGGAGCCCTACAGGAGTCGCTGCCGCAGCCCAGCCCTGACGGCGCCTCTCCCCCTGAGCACCTGCAGACCCCGGACGCCCAGGCCTTCCACCACGGTCCCCGACGACGGCGACCTAGGCTCCCTCACGCCCCGGCAGAAGAAGAAGCAGGCCCGAATCCTCCGCCTGTTCAGTCCTAGTCCCGAGGGCCCCCGATCAGGTCGAGGCCCCCAGACTACGAGGCCTCCCTGCACCCCACCAGTGCGGCCCCAGGAAGGAGCCGCCCCTCAGGTCGAGGCCCTAAACAAGGGAACCTCCCTGGACAGTAAGTACTAGTGACCCAACTACCCAGGAAACACGGGTAGAACGGTGATAGTGACAGTGACCCCTAATACAGTGACAGTGATCCAATGCACAGTGACAGTGATCCAATGCACAGTGGCAGTGACAAATAAAAGTTATGTTAAACAGTGATATCAGAGTAAGTCGTGCTTGAACATTAAACAGTTCAGTTCCCCCTCTCAGAAAGGAAGCGGGGAGTTTTCTGTGGAGTCGAAGGTAGGTGTGTGAGCGAGCCGAAAGGCTAGTGAAGTGCTTCCCTGCGACTAGGTGACGGTGTCAGATGTCGCCACACGCACCCTACCTTTGTTATAGTATCATATCCCCCACAGACTCCCAATCACAGTGAATATAAGTGAGACTCCTCCGTTTATTATTATCCACCAGTGACACGACCAGTGTTCTCGATTGACCATCGCAGTGAAGTGATATCTCTCCTCAATAACAGTAACCCATATCCCTGACTGCCCTGTGCCCTGTGCAAAAGTAGATTGGATCCAATTATAAGTGTATTATTGTATCTCTGTGTTATTGTGTATCAAATATTGTGTATGTAGCACTGTAAGGGATAGAATTTAAGCAATAGATGTGATTTGGTGTACTGTCTCTTTTTATGCCCTGTTCTTTTGTTAGTGCATTACATCCGGTCTAGCCAAAGGACCCCGTCCCAGTGCTCGTGTTTTTACGACGAGAAGTCGCCTTAAAAACACAGCATTACAGTTTTTACAGAAGAAAAAAATTTTGAGAGGGACTATGTGGAACACGCATGTCCACACATACTACCAGATATACAAATAGCAGAAAAAGTAATACAGGAGGAGTTAAGTAGATTAGGCAGAGGAAAAGCAAGTGGTCCTGATGAAATTTCATGTTGGGTATTACGAGAATGTGAAAGGAGTTAAGTAAACCATTATTTTTAATTTTCAAGAAATCCTTGAGTCAAGGTAAACTACCTGATATTTGGAAGAAAGCAAATATTGTCCCCTTATTCAAGAAAGGAAATAGACAAAATCCACTCAACTACCGACCAGTATCACTGACCAGTGTTGTAAGCAAGGTATTAGAAAAACTTATAAGAAAAGCTTGGGTAAATCATCTAGAAGAACACAGTATGATAACAGAAAGACAGTTTGGTTTCAGAAAAGGAAAATCATGTGTTACTAATCTGTTGAGCTACTATGACAGAGTAACAAACACAATACAGGAAAGGGAAGGATGGGTGGATAGTATCTATTTAGATTTCAAGAAAGCTTTTGACACAGTACCACACCAAAGACTTTTATGGAAACTGTACCATCAAGGAGGAATTCGAGGCAAACTGTTTTGTTGGATGCAAGACTCTCATAAAAAGAGAAATGAGGACAGTACTAAGAGGAAACTACTCATCATGGAAAGAAGTGACTAGTGGAGTACCAGTACACAGGGTTCAGTGCTGGCACCAATCATGTTTTTAGTGTATATAAATGATATAAACAGTAACACTGGAAATGAGAGCTATCTGAATATGTTTGCAGATGATGCAAAAATACAAAGGAGAATTACTAACACAGACTCTTGTAAAGAGGTACAAGAAGAATTAAATAAACTTCATGAATGGAGTAGTACATGGCAAATGGAATTCAATGTGGACAAGTGTCATGTGATCAAGTTTGGTAAAAGTGGAAAAAGACCTGATTGGGATTATAAGTTAGGAAATAAAACCCTATACACATCAGAAAGAGAGAAAGACCTAGGTGTGATTATCAATAACAGACTATCTCCGGCTGACCACATCAGCAAGAAGGTACGGAACATGTATACACTGCTTGCAAATATGAGAATAGCATTCACATACATAAATCAAGACATGCTAAGAAGGATAATAACAGCATTCATTAGACCAACCCTGGAATATGCATCAGTAGTCTGGAGTCCTCATCTCAAAAAGCATATTGACAAGATTGAAAAAGTTCAAAGGGCCGCTACAAGATGGATACCAAGCTTAAGGGACCTAAGCTACGAAGAAAGACTAAATAAACTGAATCTACCAACACTACAGGAGAGAAGGAAAAGAGGTGACATGATAATGCTATACAAGTGCATATCAGGAAAGGAGAAAATAGACATAAATGATTACTTAACATATGGAGAAGCATCAGCAAGAGGACACTGCAAAAAACTGTATAAGAAGAGAGGTGATAAAGACGTAAGGAAATTCAGTTTCCCAAACAGAGCAATTGATCAATGGAATGCACTACCGAATGAAATAGTGTGTGCCAAAACAATTCACAAATTGAAGGATATGTACGATAAATATGGTCTAAGACACGGGACAATACGAGCTTGACTCATTCCTGTAAACATACAATTAGGTAAGAACAATTAGGTAAGAACACTCTGTCACGGGGTTTTTTAAAATATCACGGTGTTTTTTTTATAAATAAATGCTTAAATGTTATTCAATTGATAATAATATTCAATAGTATTAAAGAGCAGGGACAATGATTGTCTTGCTAAATCGAGCAACGATTCTCTAAGAACGAGAATTTATAAACTTTCTCAACAGTACACACAGCAGAGACTAATCACTCAATTGCTGTTTATTTGTACTGTAGCCTCTGGAGAAAGTTACTTCACCCCTGACAATAAATAACTAATACTAAGAATAAATCAGGTTCTTGCTGATGCTTAACTCCTAGGTGGCACAACGGATTTTAAGCTTAATACACAAAACTGGCCTAAGTACCAGTTATGAAAGGCAATCGTTTATGCAAGCTAGGAGCTATATTGAAAATAAGCTTAATTATGGAGAAATGAAACAAGAGTTTACTTTACATTAAGCTCAAGAAAAAGAACTGTTAAATTTATTGATTACAATAATAAATTTAACGTTACATTTCAAATCAGATTTATGAGATCGCACTCACTCACACGAAAGCTAAATACTTACGCCTAGGAAAAACACCTTAATTAAACTCTTAAGACTACGAAAATACAAAAAGGAAATACTGGTCGATGAATGCTGTGTATCACCCAGGGGTGGGAGTTTGGATTAACTGTACTCAGTGGAGTCTGGGTGCTAGCGACCTCTTCTCTCGCACTTCTGGAGCACAGGACCTCTCTCCGTCACAATAAACACTCGACTAAGTCGTGGGAACAAAAGGGGGAGCAGTAGGCCGCATTTTCTAACGGTTGAGGCAAGCAGGGGCGTACAATAAAGAAACAATAGTATCGCTCAGTACAGCACTTAGTGACGTGCATTAAATCGGTCACTTTTGAAAACAGTGACGAATGTTTTGAAAAGTATACCCCGAAATGGAGGGAGAAACGGTTAGCTGAGCGATACACAGTGAGTTTTCCACTAATAGTTCGTGGCTTCTCACAAAAGGGGAATGTCGCGAATTTGATTCGTGACATTACGCCCCTACAAAATTAAATTTTTTCCTTATGGGAAAAAATTTGTGGAGATATATATATGTACACATCCTAATTCAGTCACACAAGATTCACACTGTGGTGTGTGTGCTATCCTGCTACAGGAGGAAGTCACAGTCGCCAGTGAGCGAAAAAACCTCGTATTTACGTTAATATAAGCAAGCTTGAGGGAAAAACTCCGTGACGACGGTGAAAATCCTGTACTCAGGTCAAACTGAGCAAAAATTCGCTACATTTACACTGACAACTAATTGTTGTGTAGTGTGATGTATGTAATACACGGTGTAGGTGTGACAGTAGTAGTGTAACTGTACCTACGTGTAAATGATATAGTAAATAATAATATGGCGACGACGAAGGCAGAGGAGAAGAGGCGGCAGCGTGCGGCAGACGATCAGCTGGCCCGCACAGCAAAACTGCTACACCCATTGCTGTACCTGCAAAACTAATTGAGGTGGAGCATCAAAAGTGTCAATGAGACAAAAATTCTTATTACAAATACTCTCTCTGCCTAGCAATCAGTACATGCTACGAAACGTACGCTCTAGCTGAAAAATACAAGTGACAGCCTAAGCTTCATACATTCGAGGTCGCCATTAATTATAGCACACGATTAGTGTCGGCAAGTTGAGAATCCTTGTGCAAACTCGGGTCTTCCATAGCCTCGAACTGCACACGGGTCCTCAACCTGTGCCTTAACCTACAGTACTTATATTAATATCGAGGAGCTGAGAATCCTTGTGCAAACTCGGGTCTTCCATAGCCTCGAGTCGCCTCTGCGGAGTTCTCTCTCGAACTCCCCCTTAACCTATAGTACTTATATTAGTATCGGGGAGCTGAGAATCCTTAAATAAAAGCTGGAAACCCTGGTGAAATATTATTCGCCCAGTCTTCTCCCTTAACTTATGGTACATAATATGTACGTACAAGCCCTGGACATAATGTGTCCTGTGGGGCCAATGGGCGAGACGTCAGGTCTGCACCCACTTCACCACTACCCTGTCTCTCAACTGTCTCAGAGATTACGGGTGTGGTTACAAACGGCACAGGAAAGACATGTCCCTGATTAGTGGTGATACTTTGGCACACACTGCAGGAACGGGCAAAACTATCTATGTCCCGTCCCATCCCTGGCCAGAAAAAGTCAGCTCGGATACGGCCCTGGGTCTTCCTTTTGCCCATGTGACCTCCCGAGGCTGAACAATGACCCCATTCTAACACTGCTTGGCGGTATTTGGCGGGGACGACAAACTGCAGTCGAACCTTGCCCTCGGGTGTTCGTGACTCACGGTAGAGCCGTCCTTGTTTACAAAGGAACTTGGCTCGACCTCCCCGTGAATACTTAATCACTCGACCCTTTTGTTTGTTCCACACGACAGCAAGTGTCGGGTCAGAATGTTGTTCTTGTACAACAAGTTGACTACACATCAGATCTTGCGGCGATTCAATGATCACTGGGGTGACACAATCTGGAGCCTCAGCCATGGCTCGTGTTACCGCAGCAGCCGAAGTCTGAGTAGCGTCATCATCGGAGCAACTATCCTTGACTCCATAAATACTGCCAATGATGAGGTCAAATAAAGGTTCTGGCATGACGACTGCAAGTGTCGTACCAGTATAAAATGGAGATGCCACCTGGATACATGCCTCAGGGAACAATCTCACTGATCCATCAATAAGGTTTGCATGGATCTGTCGACCTGTATACTGCTCAGGCCGAACTAGACTCTGCTTGACAGAGCAACCTGAGGAACCATTGTCTCTCAGGACCTTCACAGGGATGTCTCCCACAAACCCTTGCTGAACAAGGAAGGTACTGTCACCAGTGGGAGGGCCTGTGGAGGAAGCAGCTAGCCACTCATGAGGCTGCTGAATTGATGCGGCAAACATTGTGCCTTGTGAGTTATATTGGGAAGATGGAACATTGGCCATCTGTGGAGGGGGGTTCACTGTCACTGTGGGGCTAGTGAACTGTGGGGAAGTACCCATACTGGTAGGGACGTGACCACCGTGCTGCTGCTGAGGAATGAAGGCTGCGTTCGCTTCCTGCCTCTTTTGAGCTGATGGTGAAAAAGTTTGTCCCGACGGTCGGTTGCGTGGCTGATACTGCTGCTGGTTAGGGTACTTGTTGTACCTCTTCCACTCAGGTTTCTGAGTGTTTTGCCCCTGGTCCTTCCACTGCGGTTTTGGACCTTGGCCATTACTCTGAGAACGGCCTTGGTGCTGGGATTCAGTCTGAGACGATTTCCCAGATTTATCAGGTTTTCTGTTCCAGGTGTTTTGCTTACGAGTTTGATACCTGTATGCAGTAAAGAATGCGTCAGCCTTTTCTGCCATTTGGCTGGCATCTTTCACCTGGCAGATCTTAAGCTGTGCTATGAGCTCAGCAGGCCACGACCTCTCTAGCTGTGTACGCAGCATAAGGTCAATTATCCCCTCACGCATGGAAGGAGTTTCATCTTTCTCCATCCACTCATTTAAGTAAGCTGTGAGGCGATCAAGGAACTGAACAGCTGTCTCCTTGTCTTGGAGACGAGCTCGCATGAACTGAACTTTGGCGTCGTCTACTGTGAGACCATACGTCTTAATGAGTGCAGCTTTCATCATTTCATATGTGAGATTGTCTCCACGAATTCTGTGGAGAATATCGAGGGCAGGGCCCTCAAATGAACTAAGAAATTGGATCCGCTTAGCTGCCTCATCCAGTTGATACATGTCTGTCATGTCCTCAAAACGAGCTATGTACGGCTCGATTCGCTCACCTTCCTTGTATGAAGGAAGCTTGATGCGTGGGGTCGCCAGGACATGTGCAGGGGGAACGCTCGTGGAGCTTGGACCACTGCACCAGACGTGTCTGAAGCCAAGGAATCTCGCTTGAGCTTCAGCACTTCAAGTTCATGTTTTTCGCGCGCTTCTCGCTCGGCACGTTCGTGTTCTCGTTCTCTGTCTCGTTGTTCACGCTCGTATTCGCGCTGTACTAGCTCGTGTTCGCACTGTTCTCGCTCGTATTCGCGCTGTTCTCGCTCGCGTTCATGTTGTTCGCGCTCGTATTCGCGCTGTTCTCGCTCACGTTCATGTTGTTTGCGCTCGTATTCGTGCTCTTTCTCACGCTGCTCCTGATTATGCCGTGAGAGTATATACTCTTTAATTTCGGTTGGGTCGAAAAGACCCATTTCTTTGGCTTCCTGTAAAAATACAGTGGTAGCCATGGCGCTAATTTACTAAGCAAACCGAAACTGAGTAGTGACTGCTTCACAAACGAATGCTAATAACACAAAGAATACAGACACAAGCTAGTGGTGACCAGTCTTATCTAGTTAACTGGCAAAGATTAAAGCAAAAATGCAAATAACTGAGAACTCAATAATTAACACAATGGGTACGGCGGCTACCCAGGAGCGAATAAAATCGTCTGGCGTTACCAAAAATAAAGTACTAAATAGAGTTAAGTACTCTATGGATTAATAAAGCAAAAATTCACTTGCTAAATTAACGGTAAACACCAGTAAACTTGTGCCTATAAACTTTAATTATAAATACCTAAATATGAACGAGTGAGTACTATCTCTCGAATAGCTTTAGAGCTAGGAGTTAATATCCTGGCGAGGTCGCCAATTGTCACGGGGTTTTTTAAAATATCACGGTGTTTTTTTTATAAATAAATGCTTAAATGTTATTTAATTGATAATAATATTCAATAATATTAAAGAGCAGGGACAATGATTGTCTTGCTAAATCGAGCAACGATTCTCTAAGAACGAGAATTTATAAACTTTCTCAACAGTACACAGCAGAGACTAATCACTCAATTGCTGTTAATTGTACTGTAGCCTCTGGAGAAAGTTACTTCACCCCTGACAATAAATAACTAAAACTAAGAATAAATCAGGTTCTTGCTGATGCTTAACTCCTAGGTGGCACAATGGATTTTAAGCTTAATACACAAAACTGGCCTAAGTACCAGTTATGAAAGGCAATCGTTTATGCAAGCTAGGAGCTATATGGAAAATAAGCTTAATTATGGAGAAATGAAACAAGAGTTTACTTTACATTAAGCTCAAGAAAAAGAACTGTTAAATTTATTGATTACAATAATAAATTTAACGTTACATTTCAAATCAGATTTATGAGATCGCACTCACTCACTCACACAAAAGCTAAATACTTATGCCTAGGAAAAACACCTTAATTAAACTCTTAAGACTACGAAAATACAAAAAGGAAATACTGGTCGATGAATGCTGTGTATCACCCAGGGGTGGGAGTTTGGATTAACTGTACTCAGTGGAGTCTGGGTGCTAGCGACCTCTTCTCTCGCACTTCTGGAGCACAGGACCTCTCTCCGTCACAACAAACACTCGACTAAGTCGTGGGAACAAAAGGGGGAGCAGTAGGCCGCATTTTCTAACGGTTGAGGCAAGCAGGGGCGAACAATAAAGAAACAATAGTATCGCTCAGTACAGCACTTAGTGACGTTCATTAAATCGGTCACTTTTGAAAACAGTGACGAATGTTTTGAAAAGTATACCCCGAAATGGAGGGAGAAACGGTTAGCTGAGCGATACACAGTGAGTTTTCCACTAATAGTTCGTGGCTTCTCACAAAAGGGGAATGTCGCGAATTTGATTCGTGACACACTCAAACAGTACCGTAAGAGAGAGAGAGAGAGAGAGAGAGAGAGAGTTTACTGGGGTAGGACTGTAAGCCCATGCTTGATAATCCCCTCCACACCCTATTAATCCTTCCTAGGAACTGAATCCTACGACATTCCACATTTGTGTTTACCGTACGTATATAATTCTTTGTTATCCATCAATATATATTAAAAGAACTATATTTAGTGTATGCAATATTATTAATTGTATTATTTATTTTACTAGGAAAAGGAAGTAAGCTTAGAACACTGGTTGTTGTCAGCGACTTAGCTAGCTCCCCTGGGACCTTCCCCTCCCTCTTTCTGTATAAAATGACAGGTGTATTCCACTTCCTTCACTTTGCCCTCCCCTGAAGATGTGAATACGCGAAAGCCCTCAGGATATTTCGTGATTCCCTCTTCCCAGTGGATATCAGCATATCTATGAATCACGTGCTATTAAGTGATTTATTTCCATATCATCATCATCATTAGCCATTGCGAGTCCAGTGCTGAACAAAGGCCTCCCCCAACCTTCCCCACGAATTCCTTGACTAAGCCAGTCTCTGCCATGTTTTGCTGCAGACTTTTCTATCTCATCTCTACCTTCCGCCTGGCCCTTTTCTGGTACTCTTACAATTTCTTGGAGTCTAGTCACTCAGCCTCTTGCTCCATCGGTTATCCCTTATTCTTGCTACATGATCTGCCCACCTCCGTTTATGTTCTTTTATAACTTCTATGATATTTTTTGCTTTAGTGTCTCTATCATCCATGTGATCTTTTCCTGTCTCTTAAAGATATTCCCAACATTGATCTTTCAGTCACTCTTTGAGAACCGATTAGTTGATATTTCATCGATTTTGTCAGTGTCCAGGTCATACAACCGTACGTCATAACTAGGATTATATTCGTTATATGCTTTTCGTTTCATACATACTGGCAAGCTACTTTTCATGATGTCTCTGTGTTTACTGAAAGCTTTCCATCCTGTTGTAGTGCGTCTTGTTATTTCACTATCATGGTCTTTCGTTAGTTTTAGTATTTGCCTCAAGTGACTGTACTCGACTTCTTGAAGTATTTTCCCTTTGGTATATTTGGATTAAACATTACCTTAGCTTTACTCCGGTTCATCTTCAACTTTGTCTCTGCTGTTTCTGAGATTAGGGCAATGTCACCTGCTAATCTTAAATTGCTTATGTTTTCTCCATCTATGTTTACTCTTTTTTTTTTTTTTTTTTTCCAGTCTAGTTATCAGAAAATACTTTCAAGGCATGCTGTAAATAATTATGGTGAGATTGTCTCTAACGCACGCCCCTCTCAATCTTAATTTTTTGTGAATCTTTATGTAATTTAACTGTAGCAGTTCCCTCTTTATATATGTTTTTGAGCAGTTTTACAATGTTCTCATTTACTTGTTGTGTCTGCAATGAATTTATAATTGCTATGTGTTCCACTGAGTCAGAAGCCTTTTCGTAATCAACAAAACTTAAGCACAATTGTTTATTATATATAATTTATACAATAAACCAGTACTGAATATATTATTATATAGATAGATGGATAGATAGAGAGATAGATTTAGATAGATTGATAGATTAATAGGTAGATGGATGGATAATCCTTCTGCTTTTACTTTTGTTGTACGACTACAGTGACCATGATTTTTTAATGTAATCAATGTTAGTCAATCCAGTTGTAACACCACTCATCAAGGCATCATCTACCCACTCCCACTCATCCAGCTGTCCACCCACACATCCATCCATCCACCAATCGACCCACCCGACCATACTTTCACCTGTCCATCCACCCATCTACCCATCACTTCATGTTATCCATCCATTCATCCATCATCTTATCATCCCACTTATCAGTCCATCATGTATCCAATCCATCCATTCAGCTATCAACCCACCCTCCCATCCATCCACCTATCCACGCACTCATCCATCCACCTATCCACCCACCCATCCTTCCACCCACCTATCCACGCACTCATCCATCCACCTACCCACCCACCCATCCATCCACCTGTCCACCCACCCATGCATCCACTTATCCATCTCCCATCAAGCTATTGCCCACCCAATCATCCAATCTTGACCTCTGACCTATTATTCTAAAAAGAACATAGGTCATTTCCTTCTTTGATCCTCTGCCCTTCCGCCGAGTTTGGTCCAAATCAGATCAAAACTGTTTTAGATATTTTGTTTATACACAGACACACAGGACGAACTTTGAACCTTGCCCTGTGATCCTGACTTTTGGTTGATTGTTCACCAGTTTGAATCCTTCGTTCTTGCAGTATCTCCAGTCCTTCTCTCAAGTTTGGTCTAAGTTGTATAAAAACCATTTGAGTTGACCTTGTTGTGTCAGACTTTGTTTTGCCCTGTGACCTTGATCTTTGACCGATTGTTCCCCATACACTAAGACAACTCATGGGAAGCCCTCCAACCATCAAGTTTTGTTAAAATCGGGTTAAAATAAATTTGTTTTGTTATTTTGTTCACACACACACACACACACACACACACACACACACACACACACACACACACACACACACACACACACACACACACGCTCGCTGGCTCAGTGGTAGCGTTCTCGTTTGCCATCTGGTAGACGGGAGTTCGCGCCTCGCTCAGGTTGCGAGGAGTTTCACTGAAGAAGTGGGTGGTTACTGTCCCCCTGGAGCAAGGGGACGGGTGTGTGCTTGTGTGAAGGTCACAGCCTTGCCCTTAGATCGGACTATATGAGCTCTCAGCTCCCTTCCGGGAGAGTAAAAGCTGACGATCACGACCATCAAGTGATCCTGACCGACCCGGTGAATTACACACACACACACACACACACACACACACACACACACACACACACACATGTAAAACATTACCAAATCCAAATGTACGCAAACAGACTTCGCCTGCTTTAAACCTAAAGTGCTGTCTACACCTTACGTGCTGTTTATAGACATACTATAGATTTACTGTAAGTACATTGTACTGAAAATCATTAACTCATACTATAATATTATGACAAGAGTGTTAATACAATGGATCTAAACTGTGCATATAACTCTAACACCACCATTTCTAAGCTATTTCACATATCTTTAACACTGCTAACTACGGAATGTGGATTTTCACCATTGTTCATAGCAAAAACAATCTTACCAGTATTTGTATATTGTAAAGTGTTAAGAATGTAAGGATGAGCCAATTCGGATACGGTACTAACTATAGGAGATTTTCCCACACCGGTTCCAATACCGATATTAATCGGCCTTTGCTTGCTGATTTACATCATTATCATCCATCCACCCACCTATCCACCCACCCATCCATTCATCTGTCCTAACTACCCACTCATCCATCCACCCATCCTCCTATGCACCCACGCATTATTCATTCCGTCCACCCGTCCTCCTACATATCCATTCTTCCTCCTATCCACTCACCATCCATCCATTCACTTATCTACCCACCAATTCATATACCCCCCCCCTCCATCCAATCACCTATTCACCCACCCTTCCACTCTACCACCCTCTTATCAGTCCATCTGTCCATTTATTCTTCCACCCTCACATTCATTCACCAATCCATCCGTCCATCAACCCATCCATCCACCTGTCCACCCAGCCATGCATCAGTTTGTTCATCCCCTTATCCAGCCACTAATACACCTGCTTCTTACCATCCATAACCTTACTTATCTATACATTCGCCTCTCCATCCATATGTTCTCCCTCCATTTATCTATCCATTCATCTAGCTACCCAACCATAAAGCCATTAATCCAACAATCGATTCACTCACCTATACACCCTCTGATTCACCTATCGATCCACCCACCGATTCATCTATCCATCCACCATCTTATCGACTTATCCTCTTATGCGTCCATCAGTCCATCAGACGTCTCACTCGTTTATCCAACAACTAATCCTCTTAATCATCCATCCATCCACCAACCGACCCATCCATTCATCCACCTGCCCATCCATCTATCCATCCATCTCCCATCCATTCATTCATATATCTACTCACCAATCTATGCATCCATCCAGACAATCCATCAACCCATCGATTCGTCCTTCCATCAGTTCATCCACCCATACATCCATCCATTCATCTACCAATCTACCCTTCTATTCATCCACTCTTACACCCATCTACCCATCCATTCATCCATCAATATACCATTCTGTTCATCCACCCATACGCCCATTCATCCATCCATTCATCCACCAATCTACCCATCCGTCCATCCACCCATGCATCAGTTCACCTACCCTCCCACCCACCCATCCATCCATCATCCCTCAATCCATTGGTCCCTCCATCCATCCACGCAATCATTCATCTACTTACCCACCCATTCATCCACCTACTCATCTATCCACTCATCCATCCATCTACCCACCTATCCACTCATCCATATATGTATCCATGTACCCACCCATTTATCCATCCACCTGTCCATCCATTACCCTTCCATACATTGAACCATCCATCCATCCATCCATTCCTCCACTTATTCACACACCTATCCATCCACCCACCCATCAGTCTTTCCACTTATCACTCACCATCCATTCGTCCACCCATCAATAAATGCATCCATCCACCCATTCATCCATTCATCAATCCGTCCATTCCATTCATCCATCTGCCTATCCACCCAACCATCTCTTTCCATTCACCTGTTTGTCCATCCATATATCCTTCCTTCAAACATGTATCTGTCAACCTACCCATCCATTCAGTCATCCACATATCCGTCTTTTCCTCATCCAGTCCATCCATCCATCCATCCATCCATCCACCTGTCTATTAATCCATTAATCCATGGAATTATTTATTCACCAGCCACCCATCCATCCATACTTCTACCCGTCTAGCCATTCATCCATCCATCTTCCCATCCATCTACTCTTCTATCCATCTGTTCGACTCATCCATCCATCCTATTAGCTTCTCAATGCTTTACCCACCCACCTATCCAACTATCCACCCACACATAGAGCTATCCACTTACATATCTTCTATCCACCTACACAACAAATATCTATCCATCCACCTATCCATTCATCCACTCACATACCCACCTACTTTTACATCCACCTATCCATCCACCCACCTATCCATCACTTCACGTATCTGAGCACCCATCCACCCAGCCATCCAAATATCATCTGCCAGTCAACTTGCTCATTTGTTAGTCTATTCATGTATTCACCCAACCATCCATTTTTTCGCCTGCCATCCTCCAATCCGTCAACATCATCAATCAATTATCCACTCATTCATCCACCTATCCACCTATCCAACTACCAATCCATTCGCATACCCACCGATCCCCCATCTATACATTCAACCCATGAACCAATTCATCCAAAAATCCTAACCATCCACGAATCCATCCACTCTTTCATCCACCTCTCCACCAATTTGTCCATCCGTTAACCTATCCATCCCTCCACCCATTTATCCACCTACTCACGCCCATCCATCCATTTGCCTACACACCCATTAACCTACCCACCGTCCACCCATCCATCCATTTACCTATCCACTTCTTTATCCACCAATGCACCCACTCATCCACCAGTCCACCTATCCACCCATCTGTCCACAAATCCACCTGTCCTAAAAACCACGCATCCATCTTCCTACTCATGCACTCGTTCATCCATCCATCAACCTGTTCACCCATCCATTTGTCCACTTCATCACTCACTCCTCTAAGCATCCGTCCCATTCCTCCACCCATTCACTCATTCATCCATCCACCCACCTATAAAGCCATCCATCCATCCACATTTTTACTGATTCACCCACCAACCCACCCATCCAACCATCCGCCCATACCGACCCATCGTATTCTTCCATCACTCCATCCACCCATCTAGTTATTGACCTGTCCACCCACCCTTCCATCTCTCCAACTACCCATCCATCCATCTATCCATCCACCAGCCTATCCATCCACATATTCAACCACCCATCTATCAGTCCATCACTCTTTCCACTCACCTATCCTTCCGTCAACCCATACACTCACCCATCTACCAGTCCTTAAGTCCACCCATGCACCCATCTGTCTATTCATGCATCCATCTGTCCACCCACCTACTTATCCATCCATCCAGTTAACCATCCACACGTCCATCTTATCATCATCCACCTGTCCATCCACCCATCCGTTCACCCATAAACTTGTCCACTATCATTCACCTATCTATCCACCTACGAACCCATCCATCCACCTATCCACCCTTCCATCCACTCATACACCCATTCATATAACAATCAATCCACCCAACCACCGATACACCCGTCCATCAATCTATCCATCCAACAGTCCACTCACACAAGAAGTTACTAACCCACACATCGTTCCGCTTGTCCATATCCCCATTGCCCTACCAACCTGACCATCCACCTATCTACTTACACCATCCATCATCCATCAGTCCTCATCTACCCCTCTGTATATTCATTTACCACTTATCCACCTACCCTTCTGCAAATCCGTCTATCACCTATCCACCAGTCCACATATCCACCTACTTCTCCGCATATCCATCTACTGCCTATCTACCAATCTGCATATCCACCAACCCCTCCGCATACATCTACCGCCAATCTACCAAGCCACAGCTCCACCTACCCCTAGGCGTATCCATCTACCACCTATCAACCAATCCCTCCACCTATCCATCTACCCATTTATCTGTTCACCCACCAGTCCACTTATCCATCCTTCCATCCACCTATCCATCCACCTGTCTAAGAATCTACCTGTCAATGTATCCACCTGTATATCCATTTATCCACCTATCCTCCCAGCAGTCCACCTATCAACCCTCCGAGTTGTCTATCCATCCACGTATCTACACCCATCCACCCAGCAAGCCCCCTACCCACCCACCTATTCAGTTATTCATCAGTCCACCCAGCCACACATGGATCCATCCACCTACCCATCCTTCCCTCCACCAATTCATCCACCCATAAACCTGTCCACGAATCGGTACAATCAGCCATCCACAACCATCCATTCATCCATCCCTTCTTCCACATTCATCCAGTCCAGTTAACCACCCACCTCTCCACTTATCCACCTGCCTTCCGACTGTCCACCCACCCATCCACATATCCACACACTCATTCACTTGTACATCTACCTATCCACCCGTATATCCGGCAGTTCATCCGCCCGAGGACTTAACAAGCTATTCATCCACCCATTATCCTACCCATCTACCTATCCACTGATCCACTCTCCTCTCCACCACTCAGCCATCTATCCACAGGCCCATTCACATATCCGCTTACCCATCATTTATCCACCCATCCAACCATGTAACTGACCACTTATCAGCCGGTCCATTCATCTACACACCCAGACATGTACAATTGCCTGCACATATAACTGTAAAAGGGGTACGGCCACACTGAACGCAACGAACGGGGAGACTTGATCGGGCAGGGATGAGGATACTCGATAAAACACACTAAATCTTATGTGGGTGGCCACACTGAACGAGCAGGAAGGTTTGTCGTTCCGCTCACCCTCCACGCTCGTAGCTACGCGATGCAGCATGTCCCAGAATGTTGCGCACTGCCTAGCGATATCCCCACTCCCCAGGCATGGTAAATTACAATCGAGCATTATTTTGTCATACGATTGCTTAAGTAACGTTTGTTCCACTGTTGTTATAAAACCTATCAAAGACCATTAATTCTAGAATTCATGCTAGTAGTTAGTGCTCTGTTTCCTCTCTTACACCGTGGGCTGAAAATTAATAAACAGATAAGTATATAAACTATATGTATATGTACCGGTATATATGTAATGAACAATCGAAAATTTCATATTTATCAATACATAAACCTATGAAATATAACTTAGTAGACAGTGAAGTGTCCAGCGGATATTTCACTATAGGTAATCAGTAGAAATTGGTATCGTGAAATAGTAGCCTACACGTGAAAAATATAAAAAAAATAAATGTTATGCTAGGCGTTTAAGGGTCAGCTCCCGTCCCTTGAACGCCTAGTGTGAACTGGGTTCCCTTCCTAGACCGGGGCTTAGACAAATAAGAGAGAGGCAGGGCACAAAAACTCAGGGCAACAACCTTACACGTATATTGGTAAATTCTAATGTGGAACAGATGGATGTCACGAACAGGAATCTAGGCAATCATATAACATGTACTGAGATCGGGAGTAGCAGTATCTCGCAGGATACTGCTGAGACAATAGTTCAGGATAAAAGTGTATAATACAATGAACTGCACTTCAGGTGATGGGCAGGGAAATCAGTCACTGTAGTTTTGAGGGAAATTTACACTGTGATTGGAATAGGTAGCGTAGCTATAGGTCTTATGTCGCGGAAGTATTATATCACTAGAGCCGAGTTACACACTTGCGGTAGTCACTGTAATCACTATTCGGCTTCTCTCACCCTGTCACTGTGTCACAGTGGGTTTACACTCCCGATCCTGTGACACTGATAGAATTTGGGCTTAGTTCCCCTCTGGTATTTTAACACAAAGCCCGATGTTTTAGGTCACTGTTTCACTGTTTGTCTATACTTCCTGTACTGTAACACTGATAGAATTTGGGCTTAGTTTCCCTCTGGTTTGTTAACACACTGCCCAATATCTGTCACTGTTTCACTGTCACTGCACTTCCGCTGTCACCCACTGTCAGGGCTGGGTAGGGTGGCGGCGTTGACAGAGGGCAGCCGGAGAGCTCACAGCCCGGCCCCTGAAGGGGGCTGAGCTCCACTAGGGGCCTCTGTATCCTGCGGCCACGGGATCACCCATAGGGGACGTCCTCTCTCGTCCGGGGCTGCGTGCGGTGAAGGGCCCCATGCTGTCGAGGCTGGGAACTGGGGTCCGGCCCTCGGGACTGGGGCCGAAGAGTTTCCTGATGTGCTCACTCAGACGCCTGACGGAGGACGAGTGTTGTCTTCGTCGGGGTGGGGAGAGAACTCGCCCGGGGGTCCTGGGGGTGGCCTCGGGGACCCGTCAGCTGCGGTCTCCTGCTGTTGGGGACACCACCAGGAGTGGGCTGCGGCATCGGCCTCCATCGGAGTCCATCAGGTAGGGTCCCTCTGGAGCTGGTTGTGCAGAGAATAGCCCTGGAGATAGTACAGGGCCTCTCCACGGATCCTTGAGGATGAGGCCTTCCTCTTGAAGGTTGCCTCACTGGTGGTGGACAGTAGGGTCGTCTGCGCCCCCGCTAGTCGGCAGGTCTGTTGACAGAACGCCCTCTTGTAGTCAAGTCACAGGGGGGGAGGGGCTTTGATGCTCCTCCCCGGCGCAGCTACCGGCCGTCACTGGGTTCCCATGGGCAACGAAACTAGGGTGGCGCAAGCCGTCCCTTCGTCATAGGCGCGACTACCGGCCATCACTTGCCTGTCGACATGGCTACTGGCCATCGCCTGAGCCCTGTATGGAGGACAATGTGCCGATGAGGACCGGCTACAGGTCGTCTTCTGCTGACGGGCGTGGCTACTGGCCGTCGCCTGTGTCTTGTCCTTTGAGGCAACTACAGGAGGAGAGGGGACGTACCCTTCTCTCCCCAGCACGGCTACCGGCTATCGCTGGTTCCTGTAGGGGGGTATAGCAGCACCAGATGGAGGAGCGGCTACCAGCCGTCTCCTACCGTGGGGCCTGGATACAGGTCGCGGCCTTTTAAGGTTGCGGCTACCAGCCGTTGCCTGAACCTGGCTACAGGTTGTCTCTTAAGGGGGAGCGGCTAAAGGCCGTCTCCTAAAGGGCAGAGCGGCTACAAGCCATCTCTGGGAAACCGTCTGAGCAGCTACAGGCCGTCTCTGGGAGGTCTGAGTGGCTACAGGCAGTCTCACAAAGGGCGCAGCTACTGGCCATCGCTAAGGTGCTGCTTGGAGCTAAGGATGTAGCTCCACCCCGATCCTGTCAAGGGTCAGCTCGCCCGCAAGGTAGTCTCCGTTTCCTGCTATGGTGGCGGCGGGCGAGTTCTGGGTCATAAGGACACGCGGCCCGGGCGGACTTACATCCCTGTCGCCCAGAGTCGGGTCGTGCTCTGTCTGCCCTTCAGTAGGCTCCTCCTGGGGGTGTTGTGATGACCTCGGTGGCTATACCCGGCATTTTATAAATAACATGATAATTAATCTTTAAGGTGTTGTCAAATAAAGACATTCATATCAGACTTTGAAATCTTATCCATTCATTCATCATCTAATCCATTGTTGCCCCATGAGGAGTGTAGGAGCCCGGGTCTAGGCAAGTTGATCCTGACATTTAAGATGAGAGTGACCAGCTTGTACAATGACAGGTCTACACCGATGAAGTGTGGGTGGGTAGGTGTAGGTGGGTGGGTGTGGGTTGGTGGTTATGGGTGGATGTGGTTGGATGGGTGTCGGTGGATAAGTGTTAGTTGGTGAGGATGGGTGTGGGTGTGGGTTGGTGGGTATAGGTAGGTGTAGGTGGATGGGTATGGGTGGGTGTAGGTGGGTGGCTTTCTGTGGGTATGGGTGGGTAAGTGTGAGTGGGTGGGTGTGGGTAGGTGAGTATGGGTATGTGTGTGTGGGTGGGTGTAGGTGGATGGGAGTGGGTGTCTTGTTGGGTGTGGGTGGGTGGGTGTGGGTGTCTGTGGGTAGGTGGGTATGGGTGGGCTTGTGTGTGGGTGATGGTTCATAGGTTTCGGTGTGTGGGTGCGGTTGGGTAGGTGTGGGTGGGTGGATTTGGGTAGGTGTGGGTGGGCGTCTATCAGTGGGTGTTGGTAGGTTTGGATGAGTGTATGTGGGTGGGTGTGGGTGTTTGTGTGTGTGTTTGTTTGGGTAGGTGGGGTTAAGTGGGTGTGGGCTGGTGGGTATGGGTGAGTCTGGGAGGCTGGGTGTGGGTGAGTGGGAGTCAATGCGTGGGTGTGGGTCGGTGTGGGTGAGTGGGAGTCAATGCGTGGGTGTGGGTGGGTGTGGGTGAGTGAGCATGGATGAGTGGGCGTGAGTGGATGTGGGTGGGAGGGTGTGGGTGGGGATGTGGATGGGTGGATGTGGGTGAGTGAACGTGGATGAGTGGGCGTGAGCGGATGTGGGTGGGAGGGTGTGGGTCGGGTGTGTGAATGGGTGGGAGTGGGTGGTGTGTGTGAATGGGTGGGGGTGGCTGGGCATGAGTGGGTGTGAGTGGATGAGGGTGGGTGGGTGAGGTGAGGAATGTGGGTGGGTGTAGCTTGGTAGGTGTGGGTGGTTGTGGATGGGCGGGTGTGGGTAGGTGCCGGTGGGTGGGTGTGGCTTGGTGCATGTGGGTGGGTGTGGGTGGGTCAGTGTGGGTGGGTGAATGTGTGTGGGTGGGTGGTTGGGGTGGGTGTAGGTGAGTGAGTGTGGGTGTGGATGGGTGACTGGGAAAGTGTGGGTGGGTAGGTGTGGGTCAGTGTGGATGTGGATTGCTGTGGTTGAATGAGGGTGGGTGGTTATGGATGGGTTGTTGTGAATGGGTGGGTGTAGGTGGGTGTGGGTGGGTGTGCGTGGGTGCGGGTGGGTGGGCATTGGTTGGTGTGGGTGAATGTGGGTGGGTAGGCTTGGATGAATATGGGTGGATGTGGGTGGGTGGTTATGGGTGAGCGTGGGTGTGGATGGGTAGTTATGGGTGAATGTGGGTGTCTGGGTTTGGATGGGTGTTTGTTTTGGTGTAAGTGGGTGCATGTGGGTGGGCATGTGTGGGTGGGTGTTGATGGGTTAGTGTGGGTGGGTGTGAGAAGATGGGTGTTGGTGGTTGTGGTTGGGTGTGGGTGCTTGGGTGTGGGTGGTTGATTGTGGGTGCGTTGGTGTGAGTGTGTGGGTGTGGAGGTATGTGGGTTGGTGTGGGTGGGAGGGTGTGAGTGAGATGGTGGGTGTATGTTGGTGCATTGATGTAGGTGGGTATGAGTGAGTGGTGGTTATGGGTGGGTGAGTGTGGGTGGGTGAATGTGCATGAGTGTTGATGGATGAGTGTGGTTGGGATTGGGTGGGTGGTGGTGGTTTTGTGTGGGTGGGTGTGTAGGTATGGGTGGTGGTGGTTTTGTGTGGGTGGGTGTGTAGGTGTGGGTGGTGGTGGTTTTGTGTGGGTGGGTGTGTAGGTGTGGGTGGTTGTGGGTGGGTGAGTGTGGGTGTATGGGTTTGGGTTGGTGTGGATGAGTGGGTGTAGGTGGGTGGGTTTGGGTGGATATGGGTGGGTGGATATGGGTGGGTGGATTTGGGTGAAGTTAGGTGGATGGGGGTCTATGGGTGGGTGTGGAGGGTGTGGGTGTGGGTGTTGGTGGGTGTGGGTGGGTTTGGTTGGGTTTGGGTGTGTGCGTTGCAGTGAGTGGGTCTGGGTGGGTGGTTGTGGGTAGGTGGTTTTCAGTGGGTGTGCATCGGTGTGGTTGGGTATGTGTGGGTTTGTGGGTTGGTATGGATGAGTGGGTGGGGTTGGGTGTGAGTAGGGGTTGGGTGTGAGTAGGTGTGGGTGAGTGTGGGTAGGTGGGTATGAATAGGTGTGGGTGGGTGGGTGGGTGGGTGTGGGTTGGTGAGTTGGTTGGTGTGCATCGGTGTGGTTGGGTATGTGTGGGTTTGCGGGTTGGTTTGGATGAGTGGGTGGGGTTGGGTGAATGGGGGTTGGGTGTGAGTGGGGGTTGGGTGTGAGTAGGTGTGGGTGAGTGTGGGTAGGTGGGTATGAGTGGGTGTGGGTGGATGGGTGGGTGGGTGTGCATGGGTATGGTTTAGTGAGTGTGAGTGGGTGGGTGTGGATGAGTGTGTGTGGGTGTGGATGGGTGCATGTGGGTTTGGATGAGTGGGTAGGTGTGGGTTGATGGGTGTTTGTGTGTGTTGGTGTGTGTTAGTGGGTGTGGGTGGGTAGATGAGGATGGGTATAGATGTCGGTGTTTGGGTGTGGGTGTTAGTGGATGTCATGGGTACATGTGGGTGGGTGTGGATGTCGGTGGTTGGGTGTCAGTGGGTGTGGCTTGGTGGTTATGGGTGGGTGGATTTGGGTGGATGTGGATCGGCAGGTGTGGGTGGGTGGACGTCTGTGGGTATGAGTAGGCATGGGTGGGTATGGGTGGGTGGACGTCTGTGAGTATGAGTAGGTATGGGTGGGCGTGGGTGGGTGGTTGTGGGTAGGTGGTTGTCGGTGGATGTGGGGAGGTGTCAGTGGGTGTGCGTCAGTGTGGTTGGGTATGTGTGGGTTTGTGGGTTGGTGTGGATGAGTGGGTGGGGTTGGGTGTGGGTGAGTGTGGGTAGGTGGTATGGGTGGGTGTGGGTTGGTGAGTGTTGGTGGGTATGCATAGGTGTGGTTTAATGAGTGTGGGTGGGTTATTTTGAGTGGGTAGGTGTGAGAATGTGGTTGTGGGTTTGTGTGGGTGAGTGGGTGTGGGTGTGTCGGTATGTAGGTGTGGGTAGAAGGGTGTGGGTTGGTTGGTGTGCATGAGTGTGAGAATGTGGTTGTGGGTTTGTGTGGGTGAGTGGGTGTGGGTAGAAGGGTGTGGGTTGGTTGGTGTGCATGGGTGTGGGTTGGTGCAGGTGGGTGGGTGGGTCAGTGTGGGTGAAGGATTGTGGTTGGATGTGGGTGAGTAGGTGTGGGTGATAGATGTGGGGGGGTTGATGTGGGGGGGGGTGGATGTGGATGGGTTGATGTGTGTGGGTGGGTGGATGTGTGTGGGTGGGCGGATGTGGATGGGTTGATGTGTGTGGGTGGGTGTGGGTGGATGGTTTTGGGTGGGTGTGGATGGGTGTGGGTATGTGGGTGGGTTGGTATGGGTGAGTATGGGCGGGTGGTTGTGGGTGGGTGGATGTAGGTGAGTATGGGTGGATGTGGATTGATGTGGGTAAGTGGGTGTTGGTAAGTGTGGGTGTGTGTGGATGGGTTGGTGTGTGTGGATGGGTGGGTGTGGGTGGGTGTGGATGGGTGGGTGTGGGAGGGTGGATGTGGGTGAGTGTGGATCGGTGGGTGCGGGTGGGCGGGTGTGGATTGATGTGAGTGGGTACATGTGGGTGGGGGTGGATGGATGGGTGAGTTTGGGTGGGTGTGAGTGGGCCCGTGTGGGTTGGTGGATGTGTTTGGGTGTGGGTGGACGGATGTCGGTTGATGGATGTGTTTGGGTGTGGATGGGTGGGTGTGGATACGTGGGAAGGGTTTGATGGGTGTGGGTAAGTGTGAGTGTGTGTGTTTGTCAGTTGGTGTTGGTGGGTGGGTGTGAGTGGATAGTGGATGGGTGTGGGGGGGTCAGTGGGGGTGGGGGGCAGTGGGGCTGCGTGTGGGTGGGTGTGAGTGTGGTTCGATGTGGGTCGGTCGGTGGGTGTTGGTCGGTGTGGGTGAGTGGGTTTGGGTGGGTGTGGGTGAGAGGTTTAGGTGTGCTTGAGTGGGTTGGTGTGGGTGAGTGGGTTTGGGTGGGTGTGGGTGAGAGGTTTGGGTGTGCTTGAGTGGGTTGGTGTGGGTGAGTGGGTTTGGGTGGGTGTGGGTGAGAGGTTTGGGTGTGCTTGAGTGGGTTGATGTGGGTAGATGTGGGTGAGTGGGTTTGAGTGGGTGTGGGTGAGGGGTTTAAATGTGTTTCGGTGGGTTGGTGTGGGTGAGTGGGTTTGGGTGGGTGTGGGTAAGGGGTTTGGGTGTGTTTGGGTGGGTTGGTGTGGGTGGGTAGGTGTGTGTGAGTGGGTTTGGGTGGGTGTGGGTGAGGGGTTTGGGTGGGTTGGTGTGGGTAGGGTAGGGTGGGTGGATGTTGTTGGGTATGGGTGGTTGGGTGTGGGTTAATGTGGGTGGGTGGATGTTGTTGGGTATGGGTGGTTGGGTGTGGGTTAATGTGGGTGGGTGGATGTTGTTGGGTATGGGTGGTTGGGTGCGGGTTAATGTGGGTGGGTGGATGAGGATGGGTGGGTATGGGTAGGCGTGGGTGGGTCTGGTTTGGCGGGTGTAGATGAGTGTGAGTGGGTGTCTGTGGGTGGATGGATTTGGGTTGGGTATGGGTGAGTGGGTGTACGTAGGTTGGGGTGGGTGGATGTAGGTGAGCGTAGGTGGGTTTGGGTGGGTGGATGAATGTGGGTATGTGTGGTTTGTTGGGTGTGGGTGGATGGGTTTAAGTGGGTGGGTGTGGGTGGGTGGGTTTAAGTGGGTGGGTGCGGGTAGGTGTGAGTGTGGTTCAGTGTGGGTGGGTGGGTGTATGCGAGGGTGGGTGTGTGAGATGGTGAGTGGGTGTGTGGATGGGTGCCTGTATGGATGCATGTATATTGTACAGTACAGGTTGTTGAGTCAGTGGGTGTGTGGGTATGTGGATAGGTGGGTTTGGTTGGGTGGGTATGGGTAGTTGGGTGGGTGTTGTTAGGTGGCTGTGGGTGGGTGAGTATGGGTGGATGTAGTTGGGTAGGCGTGGGTGGCTGTAGGTGGATGGGAGTGGATGGGTGTTGGATTGTGGGTACGGGTGGATGTTGGTAAGTGGGTATGCGTGAGTGTGGGTGGGTGAGAGCAGGTGGATGTGTGTGTGTGTGTGTGTGTGTGTGTGTGTGTGTGTGTGTGTGTGTGTGTGTGTGTAGGTGTTTGTCGGTGGGTGTGGATGAGTAGGTGTGGGTGAGTGAGTGTGGGTGGAAGTGGATGTGGATCAGTGGGTGTGGGTGGGTGGATGTGAGTGGATGTTGGTGGGTGATTGTGTGTGGTGGGTGATTGTGTGGTAGGTGTTCGTGGGTGTGGGTGGATGTGGGTTGATGGGTGTGGGTGGGTGTGGTTAGGTGGGTGTGGGTGGGTGGGTCTTGGGTGGGTGTGGTTAGGTGTGTGTGGGTGGGTGGGTGTCGGTGGGTGTCAGTGGGTGGGTGTGGGTGGATGGGAGTAGGTGGGTGTTGAATTGTGGATGTGGGTGGATGGGTGTGGATGGGTTGGTGTCGGTAAGTGGTTGTGGGTGTGTGTAGGTGTGTATGGGTGGGTGTGGGTGAGTGGGTATGGGTGGGTGAGTGTGGGTGGGTAGGTATAGGTGGGTGAGTGTGGGTAGGTATAGATGGGTGTGGGTGGATGGGTGGATCTTTGTGCGTAGGTGTGGGTGGGTGGGTGGATCTGTGTGCGTAGGTGTGGGTGGGTGGGTGTGGGTTGGTGAGTGTGGGTGGAAGTGGATGGGTGGGTGTGGGTGAGTGTAAGTGGGTGGATATTGGTAGGTGATTGTGTGTGGGTGTCGGTGGGTGGGTGAGTGGGTGAGGGTTAATAGGTGTTGGTGGATGTGGGTGGATATGGGTTGGTGGATGTGGGTGGGTGGGTTTTGGGTGGGTGTGGGTGAGTGGGTGTGGATGAGAGTGGGTGGGTTTGAGTGGGCGTGGGTGGGTGGTTGGGCGGGTGGGTGGGTGGGATGGTGGGTGCGTGGGTGTGAGTGAGTGGGTAGAGTTTGGATGTGGGTGGGTGGGTTGGTGGATGGGTGGGTTGCTGGTTGGGTGTGCAAGTAGGTTGGTGGGAGGGTAGGTGCCTGGGTGTGTGTGGTTGGGTGGGTGTGGGTCGGTGGATGGGCGGGTGACTGTTGGTGGGTGGGTGAGTGGGTAGTTGGATGCATGGGTGGGTGTGGGTTGTTGTGTGAGTGTTGGTGGATGGGTTGGTGATTGGATGGGTGGGTGGGTGCATGGGTGTGAGTTAGTGAGTGGGTGGGTGAGTGTTGGTGGGTGGATGAGTGGGTATGTGGGTGTGTGGATAAGGCAGTGTGTTGGTGGGTGTGGTGGTGTGGGTGGGTTTGTGGGTGTGGTTGGATGTGTGGGTGTGGATGGGTGAGTTGGTTGGCATGTGGGTGTGGGTAGTAGGGGGGCTGGGTGGGTGTGTGGGTAGAGGTGGATGGGTGGATGTGAGTGGGTGGGACGGTAGGTGGGCGTGTGGGTGGGACAGTGTGTGTGTGTAGGTGTGTGTGTGTGGGTGGTTGGGTTGGTGTGTGTGTGTGGGTGATTGGGTTGGTGTGTGGGTTTGGGTGGTTGGATGGGTGGGTGGTGTTGGGTGTGAGTGGGTGAATGGTTGGGTGGTAGAGAGTGTGGGTAGCTGGGTGAGTGGTGTGGGTGTGAGTGGGTGGGTGAGTGGTTTGGGTGTGTGTGGGTGGATGGTGAGGGTGGGTGGTATGGGTGATTGTGGGTGGGCTGGTGGGTGGGTTCATTTGAGTGTGGGTAGTAGGGTGGGTGGGTGGGTTTGGGTAAGGGTGGTTGTGTGAGTGTCGGTGGGCGTGAGTGTTGGTGGGTGTGTGGGTGTGTAGTTGGTGAGCGGGATGTGCCTGCAGAAGCTGATGAGAATGGCAGTGCTCTAGTGGACGTTTGTGCGGGAAGGGGATTGGTGATAGCCAATACCCTTTTTAGGCAAAAATGGTCCACAGGTATATGTGGCGAGTGATGAGAAGGGTGGGTAGTGAACTGAATAAACGGAAGGCAGTGACTGATTATGTGTGTGTCGATGACAGAATGAGAAATTATGTACCCAATAGCTTATGGATGCAAGAGCATACAGAGGTTGGAGGAGTGGACTTTCTGACCACCACTTGGTGGTGGTGAAAGTCGAGGTTCAAATGCAAATGGGGGACTAGAAGGAGGGAAGGACAGCAGGAAGTAGTCTATACAACGAGGGTAGAAAGGTTGCAAGAAGATGGAAAAAAGGCAGAATATAAGAGAGAAGTGGAGGAACAACTGCATAAACATTATTTGGAGCAGATGGGGGAAGTGGAAGATGTGTGCAAGATATTCACAAAAGAAATTTGTGCAGCATGTAAGGTAATGTGTGTGGTGAAAAGAAGACGAAACGAGGGTGCAGGGAACAGTATGGTGGAATGAAGAGGTGGGACAAGCTGTGCTGCAAAAGAAGAAAACATATACTGTAGTGAGTGGATGGGAAGCTGAGGCATGGAAGAAACTGAGAGAGAAGAGAGAAGAGAAAAGATTAGTAAGAGGGAGTAAGAAGAGAAGGGATGATGATTTTGGAAGGAATTTGAGTGTAAAGTGAAGGGAACGTAAGAAAAATTTTTGGAAGGAGGTAATGAGAGTTAAAGAGGGTGATAAAGAAGCTAGTAGGTAAGTGAAAGATACGAGTAAAGATGGTAGATTGATAGTGGAAAAGGAAGAAAAAGTGAGCAGAAGTAGAGAACACTTTAAGGACCTGTTAACCATAGAGAAAGAAAGTAACGTGAGTATATGAGGCAGGGGAATGGCTGAGTGAAGGAGGGTGGTGAGAAGTGAGGAAGAAATCAGTAGAATGGAAATAATGGAAGCAATGAAGAGAGTCAAAATGGGGAAAGCCCCAGGAACTGATGGAGTGTGTGGTGAAGAGGGGGGAGATAGTAGTGGAATAGATATGGAAAATGTGCAGATTGGCCTGGGAGGAAGAGTTCCGGAGGATTCGTAGTCTGGTACACAAAGGAAAAAGGGGAAAAAGAAGCATGGGCTAATCATAGCGGAATTTGTCTTCTTAATGTAACAGGAAAAGTATATGGTAGATACTTATTGGCAGAGTTAGAAAAACAACAGAGGAATTGTTGGAGAAGAACAGGAGGTTTCAGGAAGGGAAGACGTTGTGTAGATCAGATATTCATCCTTAGATTTTTGGTGGAATAGTTTCTAGAGAAACGAAAAAAGTTGTATGCGGCGTTCATGGATTTGAAGAAAGGGTATGACGGAGTGGACAGACAAGGAATGTGCAAAATATCAAGAATATATGAAGTAAATGGGAAGCTGCTGAATGCCGTGAAGAGTATGTGTGAAGGTGCTAAGCCTGTAGTGCGTGTGGAAAATGAACTGAGTGAATTTTTCTGAATGATTGATATAGGACTATGTCATGTCTCCATGGTTGTTCAAGTGAACATAAAAGAGATACAAAGTAGGGCAGTGGATGCTGGAGCGGCCCTAATGAGAGACGACAGCGTTTGGAAACTTCCTGTACTGTTGTTTGTAAATGATACTGTACTGTTAAGTGAAGATGAAGAGGAACTGCAAGGCTTGGCGAATGAGTCTGGGAGAATGTGTAAGAAATGGAATCTAAATGTGAATGTAGGGAAGAGTAAAGTTATTGTCTTCAAGATAAATGAATTCACTGAATGTACAGTAAAGTTGAATGATGAGGTAATGGAAAATATGAGTGCATTTAAATACTTGGGTAGTGTGATGAGTAAGGTTAGAAGTTTGGAGGATGAAGTACTCGAAAGGGTACAACAGGGAAGAAAAGTTGCTGGTTCTTTGGAAGCAGTGATAAGAACTAGGGAAGTGTGCATGAAAGTAAAATGGTCGCTGCATGGTAGTATTGTGATACCATCTCTAACGTATGGAAGTGAAGCTTGGGCCTTGCTGGAAGGGCACAAGTCAAGAGTGAGAGCAGTGGAAATGAGTTATTTGAGAGAAGCATGTGAAGTTACATGGCGACACAGACTAACAAATGAGGAAGTGAAGGAGTGTTGTGGTGTGGATGTGGATGGGATAGAAAGCGTTAGGAGAAATACAGTGAGGTGGTTTGGCTATGTGGAGAAGATGGAGGCGCGAGACTAAGGAGGAGAGTGTGAGTGAGGTGGAAGGGGAGAGAGGTAGGGGGAGGCTGAGGATGAGGTGGAGTGGAAAGGTATATGAGTGAGGTGTGAGCTGAAAGGTAGGGGGGGGGGGGCAGCGAAATGGCTGGGGACAGGGTGACATGGAGGCGATTTATCTGTGGCCACCCCTTACAGGATTAAGGCGTCTGGCAATTGATAGATAGATCTACCTCTCCACCCACCTATCCACATAGCAACTCACCTACATACACACCCATTCGTCTACTGACCTACCGATCATCCTTTCCACTCACCCATCAACCTGTCCACCGACCCATTCACCTATCCATCCAACTGCCCACCTTTTTATCCACCTATCAACTCATCCATCCACTTGTCCATCCACCCATCGACCAGCCCATCTACCCATATGACTATCCACCCACCCATCCACCTATCCATCCAATTATCCCTTCATGTGTCCATGTCTGCACACACCCATTCACCTAACCCTCAACCCACCCATCCATCCACCAGTCCCACCACCCATTCATATTCATATATACATCCATTTATACAGCTATCCATCCAGCCTTCCACCCATCAACCCATCCACCTACACATGCAGCCATCTGCTCCTCTGTCCATCCATCCACCCTCATTCCATCCATCTGTCCACCCATCCATACATCCACTTTTCCTTCAACCCATTAGCCCATAAACTTATCTACTCATCCATTCCACCTGTCTACATACTCATTCACTTTTACACCCATCCATTCATCAGTTCACCTATCCTACCTTCCCTCCACCCATCCATCCATTCACCTATCCGCATATGGATCCATCTGGCCCATCTCTTTTGCCCTCACCTGTCCAACTATATAACCATCCATCTGTCTACCCACTAATCCATCCTTCCATCCATCTTTTTACTCATTATTTTGTTCATCCAGTCACTTATCCATCTATCCATTCACCCACCCACCCACCCATCCATCCATGCGTACATACATTCACCTGGCCACCAATCCATCAGCCCATTAAATTGATCCATCTATCCCTCCACCCACCCACCAATCCATCCATCCTTCCATTCACCTACTTATCCATACACTCTGCATCCACCCACTCACTCATCCATCTACTCAGCCAGCCGTCCATGCACCCACAAACCCAACATTCCATCCAACCATTATTTCACCCACCCACCTGTCCGTTCATACACCCATCCATCTACCAAACCATCCACCCACTCACTCAACCATCTACCCAGCCAGCCATCCACTCACCCAACCAACCAACCATCCATCCATCCATCTATCAATTCATCATTCTATCCACCCACCCATAAATTCATCCACCTTTCCATTTATTCACCCACCCTTTCATTCGTCCATCTACCTATTCATTCATCCAACATCCAATCATCCGTCCACCCATTCATTCATCCTATACATCCATTTATCCACCTGTCCACTCACTCATAAAATCATTCCGCTATTCAACGAAACCACCAGTTATCCATCCACCCATTCATTCATCCTATACATCCATTCATCCACCTGTCCACTCACTCATACAATCATTCCGCTATTCAACGAAACCATCAGTTATCCATGCACCCATTTATTCATCCACCTATTCAAGGACTCATCAATCCAGCCACGTATCTGCTCACTAATCCATCATCTATCCATTCATTCATCCACCCACCAACTTCCACCAACCCAACTATTCTTCTGTCCACATATTCACCCACTTATCCATCAGTCTGTCCATCCAGCCATCCACCTACCCACCCACCGATCCACTCACTCACTCATCCAACCACACATCCACTCAACCTCACATTCATCTATCCATACATCCTCTCCATGCTGCCAGCAATCCACACACCGATCCGTCAGCCTACCTACCTACTATCCAGCCTGTTATGCAGCGTATTCTGAGCCCCGACTTCTCGGGTTCAGGTACGGTGCACCCTTGGGATCTTTACTCCCGACCGGGTCAGTCACAGGCAAGGAAGGAAAAACACAAACACCATTGGTCAAAGGGACAATTATGTATTACCAAAAAGACAAACACACACCGTTCTATGAGCAAAGCTGAGGAGCTTACACTGACTTAGAAATTTATATATGCAATAATCACTTTCCACCCACTTCAGCAAGTTCTGACTTATACACGGAATTTCACCTTCCTAAATTGAGAGTATATCCACACAGAGTCACAGACAATATTACCACAATAGGTCAGGTATGTCATTTGCCCATATAAAGACAGTACAGCACAGTATATCCGTTCCATCAGGCGCGTGACATGTATGAAGCATATATTCAAGTCCTTAAGTCTAGGGATTCGCGTGACATGGACGAGGCCCTAGCTAATACAATGGTTACGCGTCACATAGACGAGGCCCTAGCTAACCTTAGGCTACATACGCGTCACATAAGACGAAAATATATGATAGCTCACGCGTGAGGGGGGAAGGGGGAGGAAGGGAGGAAGAATGAGTCTAGGGCGGGTTTATTCGTGTGGGGGACGGGGGCTGGGGCCTGGGGAAGGGAGGGGAGAATACACTGGGGGAACGGATCACACTGAGGTACACTGTTCGGTGGGGGGGAGGGGCAGCGGCACTATGGGAAGATTGTCACAATTGGGAAATCGGCCCCGGGGGAGGGGTGTCGAACACTCCGCGTACGAGGGCACAATTAACATTAACTATGACACACTGAGGGGAGTTTCTAACGTGAGTGTTGGGGGAAAGGGAAGTGTACGGGGAGGTGAGACACTGGGGAGGGGTTTGTCACACTGAGGGAAGGCTTGCCGCGGGTGAGGGGAATCACAGGGGTTAGTTCACTGGGGGAGGGGTCCAATTGCACTAGGGGAGCGGATAGTCACGTAATGCTAGGTGTTTTAAGGGCCGGTGTATCATTAAATCGTGAGGACCGTGAAAACCTGAGGACGAGGGCACCAGGCACACCCCAAAATTCTCTTCTCGGCTAATTTTCACCATTCATAAGTGTATTCATCGCCATAAAACCTACATCATCGTCTTTGTCGATGTTTTTTCCAGCTGATAAACATGAAAAAAAAAAGGGGGGGAAATCAAATACTAGCACCTTAAGGCGAGGATATATTTTCCTCACCTTAAGGTGCTAGTATTTGATTTCCCCCCCTTTTTTTCATGCTTATCAGCTGGAAAAAACATCGACAAAGACGATGATGTAGGTTTTATGGTGATGAATACACTTATGAATGGTGAAAATTAGCCGAGAAGAGAATTTTGGGGTGTGCCTGGTGCCCTCGTCCTCAGGTTTTCACGGTCCTCACGATTTAATGATACACCGGCTTCCTGTCCCGTATAGGGGAGCTCTCTTTCTAGATCGGAGCTTAGACAAATAGGAGAGAGGTAGGACACAAAAACTCAAGGCAACAACCTTGCACGTGTATAACTGAGTTGGACAGGGGAACGAGTAGATGCACTGATACAGATACACTGGACAATTATAACTCTTACGTCTAGGTATGGATTATCAGTATCGCGCAGGATACTGCTCGGATCAAAATGAATAGCACTTGGGACAGAGTATTATTCGTTATAGGAAGTCTGGGCTTTATATGTTCGTGGAGTCTCTGATATTGTTCCTTGTTGGAAAGTGTTTCTTTGGCACTGGGGTCTGGATACGGTTTTAGTATTAGGAGGTATTATCTGGTGGTAGCGTATTCACTATGATAGACCCGTCTCTCACTGGGTGAACGTATTCGCGGTTACACTGTCACTGTTACTTACTCCACCTCTTCGGTATTATCACTGACTTCCGTTAGGTTAGCTCACTGTTCTGCCTCTGTGTTACTGGGTCACAGACACTGTACTATCACTGTCACTCCTTTCAGATCAGGGCGTCGTGGCAGTCAGGTAAAAGGGCGGCGGAGGTGTCACAGCCTTACTACTGACGGGGCTGGGTTCCTCCAGGGGCCTCTACATCCAGAGGCCACGGGATCACGCGCAGGGGCGTCCTCTCTCGTCCGGGGCTGTGGGTGGCGAAGGGCCCCACACTCTCAGGGCTGGGGCTGAATAACTGCCTGAACCTTTCGCTCAGGCGCCAGACGGAGGATGAAGATCTCCGGCGTCGGAGTGCGGGGAGTTCCCACCCAGAAGTCCTGTGGGTGGTCTGGGGTTCCCAAGGGCTGCGGTCCCCAGTGCTTGGCGGCGCCATCAGGAAGGGGCTGTGGCACCAGCCTGCGTCGGGGGGCGTCAGGTGAGCTCTGTCCAGAGCCGGTTGCAGGGAGCAGAGGCCGGGGGAGACCACTTGGCCTCTCCAGTACTCTTCTAGGCTTGGAACTCCCTCTGGGTCGTGGACCGGAGAACAGGCGTCAGCTTCCGACGGAGGAGTGGACACAGGCCATCTCCTTCCGTAGGGCCCGGCTACTGGCCATGGCCTGTGGGAGGGAGCAACTACCAGCGGACCCAAGGGCACCTTTGGAGCGGCTACAGGCCGTCTCCTGATGAAGGAGGGAGCGGCTACAGGCCATCTCTTGATTCCCCTCAGAGCGGCTACAGGCCGTCTCGAGAAGGGCACCTTCGGAGCAGCTACAGGCTGTCTCCTTCAGGAGGGTTGAGCGGCTACAAGCCATCTCGAGAAGGGCACCTTCAGAGTGGCTACAGGCTGTCTCCTGACGAAGGCAGGAGTGGCTACAGGCCGTCTCATGATTTCCCTCAGAGTGGCTACAGGCCGTCTCCTTCAGGAGGGTTGAGCAGCTAAAGGCCATCTCGAGGAAGACACCTTCAGAGCGGCTACAGGCCGTCTCCTTCAGGAGGGTTGAGCAGCTACAGGCCATCTCGAGGAAGACACCTTCAGAGCGTCTACAGGCTGTCTCCTTATTTCCCTCAGAGTGGTTACAGGCCGTCTCCTTCCGGAGGGTTGAGCAGCTACAGGCCGTCTCGAGAAAGACACCTTCAGAGCGGCTACAGGCTGTCTCCTGATGAAGGCGGGAGCAGCTACAGGCCTTCTCCTTCAGGAGGGTTGAGTGGCTACAGGCCATCTCAGGGGTGCTGGCAGGAGCTGGAGAAACAGCTCCACCACGAAGCTGGTTGGGGAAGGCTCGCCTAGAAGGTAGTCTGGTATTCCTGCTATGGTGGCGGTGGGCAAGCTCCGGGTTATAGAGGCATGCGGCCTGGGCGGACTTATGCCGTTGTCGCTCCGAGTCCCGACGCACTGTCTTTGCTCCTCTATGGGCTCCTTGTGGGGGTGTCGGGGTACCCCTTGTGGCACTATACTGCATTTTAGTCACAGTGTCAGGTACTCACAGTTCATGCGGAGGGGAGGACACGGCCCCGAGGCAGAAGGGACTACGCCGGGAGCTCCAGATGGCAGCCCAGCAAGGGAGGTGGGCCATCTGGCGAGTGGTGTGGAGAATGGTGGTCCGTGTAGCCATCACTAGTCCTGGAGGAGTATGCGGGTGGGGTGTTGGGTGGCTCCCTAGCTGCAATGGCCCGGCGGGAGGCAGGGCTCTCTGGGCTAGGGCCGAAGAGGGCCAAGAGGCGCGCAGTTCGGCGCCAGCCCTTAGTCGCTGTCGGGGTCCTGGGAGAGGACCTGGGGAGGCCTGGGCCTAGGGTTGGCTGGGCAGAGGGCAATGTCCTTACTGGGCTGTCGTCTCGTCTGGCAGGGGCGGCCGTCAGGGAGGAACTGTGGCCGCCTACTCCGAGAGAGGGCTGGCTGCCACAGCGAGCGTCCGGGGAGGCCCACTGTCTCTGGGAGCTGTAGTCTCAACTGGAGGAGGGGGCCGTCAGGGTTGGACTGCGGCCACTCGTCCTGGCGCAGCCTGTAAGCACCTGGGGAGAGCGGGGCTGAAAGAACCGGATGCCTGGCCTCGGGGACATCTTGCCCAGTCTGGTCTTGGGTGAGGAACCTGTAGGGGAGCAAATCCCACCTCAGATCGAGGGGTGCCTTACTGTGCCACAGAGGTGGTGAGTGGCACTAGGGGCATTCTCCCCTACAGGAGCCTGGGGACTGGCAGAGGGAGGGCAATAGAGGGCTGAGCCTCCTGCTCGGCAGGCCAGTAGGGCCCCGCCGAAACTCCAGTCCGGGGTATGTGGGGGAGATCCAGGGGACTCTTTCTCCCTCAGGCAGCCCCGTTGGGCACTGCCTGGGCTCCTAGAGGAGGCCAGAGAGCGGGAAGATTCAGAGGCAACTCTTCGGGACAACACCGACCCGGGCGGCTGGGAGATAGTGCCCGTTGGGCTCTCCCTGCCCCAGCCATGGATCTGGCAGGGCCTGCGCTCCGGCCGTAAGACCTGGGATTCCCGCCCCTGTAACGGTGGGAGAAGGAGGTCGGGCGAACTCTCCCAGGTTTTACCACAGCTCCAAAGGAGCGTGCCCTCCTTCCGTAGGGGTCGGGATGCCTATCCCAGCGCTGGGGGTGGAGGAAGAGGTCGGATGAACTCTCTTGGCTTTTGCCACAGTTCCAACGGAGCATGCCCTCCTGCCGCAGGGGGATAGTAACCCTTGAGGCTCTTCCTGAGTCCTCTATTAAATAGGAGGCTGATCCAGGGGACTCGGCGCCCGAGGGTGTGCTTAGGAGCTTGTCAATACAAGTCCCACCCCGATTCTGGTGAGTGTTCCCGCTGCTGAAGAGTAGTGTACTTTCCCTGCACACTGCCGGGTGGTCTGGTTGCGGAGAAGAGGGGTGCTGGGTCACGGGAGAGATATGTCGTTTTAGCCCGGACGGTGAACTAGGTAAGCCAGCCTCTCCGTAGTCCCCTTGTGGGGTGGGTGTCACCCCCTCACACTCTCTTCCTGGGGTGGTGGCGTCGGGTTCGTCCTGCCACGCGGTTATTACACAGCCGATCCTCTAATTCACTCAACAGTCCATCCATCCATTCACCATCCATTGATCCACACAGGTACTGTCTGTCAATACACCAATCCACGTACTTTTCTTTCCATCCGTCCATCACCTGCTAATTGATCAACCAATCGATCTGTTCATCCACATATCCACCAACCTACCCATCCACTCACCCAACTCTTCCATCCATCCATTCATACATACATCCAACCACCTACCTCTCTATCCCACCCATCCATAGTTACTAGTCCATCAACCTATCAATTCACCTAGGCTATCCACTCTTATCACTCTACTCATCCACCCATCAACCTCTTCACCCATGCATCCACCTGTCCACTCACAGATCCTCCCAAGCACTCACCTATACAGCCATCCAACTGTCACTCTATTCACCTGCCCCCCTACCTATCCACTCACCCATCTCACCATCCACCCACCCATCCAGCTAAAAATCCACCAGTTCATGCGCCCATCCAACCACCCATCCACCGATTCACTCACCCATTCACCTACCCATTCTAGCACCCATGCATCCACCTATTCATCTTCCGATTCACCTATTCACACACCCATGTACAGACGGGTGGGTGGATAGGTTGTTGGATGGATAACCTGGGGATGGATAGGTGGATGGGTGAATAGGTGGATGCCTGGATGGATGGGTGGATGGAAGCATGGGTTAGTGAAACTTGGATGGATGTGTAAAGTTGACAGGTGGATGTATGGTTTGGTGGGTGGGTAGACGGATGAACTATTGGAAAAGTGGCTGAATATGTAGATGGATAAGTAAAGAGTGGATGAATGGGTGGATGAATGGATGGGTGGATAGTTGAGTGGATGAGCTGGCGATTAGAGAAAGGGGATTTAATCCCCGAGCTAGTCAACTATGGCCATATAGCCCCGCTCGGTTACAGGAGTGCGCTGCCACTCTCGGCACGGCAGTCCCGGGCGAGGCTCGAACTCATGACCCCCTGGCCACGAGCTCGATGCTCTACTTCTGAGAGTAGAGAAAGAGATGGATAGATAGGTGAGTGAGGGGATAGGCTGGTGCATGGATAGATGGATTGATGATTGGTAGATAGGTGGATGGCTTGGTGAGTGGATACATGGGATGATGGGTGGATAGTTGGTTGGATGAGTTGCTGCATGGAGAAGGAAATGGACAGGTTGATGAGTGAGTGGATAGGTGGGTAGATATGTAGAGGGATATGTCAATGGATGGATGTATGGATCAGTGACTGGTAGACAGGTGGATGGATAGGTGAGTGGAGAGGTGGGATGATGGATGAGTGGGTGAATAGGTAGCTGGAGGAATCAAAGGATGGATAGGTGGTTGGGTGAATGGGTGAATGGGTTTGTGAATACGTTGATGGATGGATGGATAGTTGGAATTACAGAATGACAGGTGAATATTTGGATGGGTGTGAGGATAGGTTTATGAGTCCGGGGATAGGTTGACGAATAGCTGGAAGATAAGTGCATGCTGATGGATAGGTAGATGGAAGGCCGAGAGATTGTTGGCTGAGTGAGTGGACAGGTGTATGGATAGGTAGATGGACAAGTGGATGAATGGGTAATAACTGAACAAACAGATGGACAGAGAGGTGGATGAGTGGGTGGATAGGTGAATAACAAAGTTGATAGGTTGATGGGTAATTGGATAGGTGGAGGAATAATTGAATGAGTTGGTGCATACTTGAGGCGCATTTGGTTGGTGTATGGACTAAGATTTCTCATTGCTCACTTTACCACCTCCCTAGGGACTGTCTAAGCCATTCTCCAAATCAAGAAAAACAAAGTACAGCTCCCTTTTCTTTCCTATACATTTTTCCAGAAGCTGTTGGACAATGAATATGGCATCAGTGGTCCCTTTGCCTGACATGAACCCAAACTGCATCTCTTTAACATCTTTCCCTAATCCAATTTTCAAGGCACCATCCTTCCCCTTACACGCTCCCCAGCCAGTCATCTGGGACAACACTCTCATATAATCAAATCAGTAACTACAGCCACTCCTATGTCTCCGGAGGTCTCCAACATTTCAGCAGTCAACCCAGACACACCCGCCGCCCTCCCCAACTGCATCCTACCTATTGCCCCACTCACAGTAGCAGTATCAATCAAAGGTCAAGGGCCAAACACTGGATCCACTGACTCCAAACCTTCCCTGTTCCAAACTCCTCAGTCAGCATCCAGTTACAGTGTTCACTCCAAGTGTCTTCAGTATCCTCACCATCCACCACTACCTTTTCTACATCATTCCTCACACACTGCTCACCTATGATATCCCTGTTTTCCATCTTCATCTGATTTCCTGTGGAAAAAAAAAAAAAAAAAAAAACTGAAACCATGTGGAACAAATGGAGAGGGAGACTGACTAGGGTGTGCATGAGTGGTGGCTGGAAGAAGTGGGAACCAAGAATGAGGTGGAGAGAGCTATGTGATTGTGTATATGGGGGGGGGGGGATGGTGTGCCATGGAATGAAATGGGCCCAGATATACTAAATGCCCTTGAATACTGACATTCTCATGACCAAAGTTATGAACCACTATGGAAATTCTCTACGGTGGTATTTTGTGAATGATCATTGGCTTTGTGGGAAGCAGTTTGTTGTGGGCGAAGGAATATATCACTGGCCTCTGTAGTCTATCATCATATAGCTTATAAGTGAGTTCAGTAGAAGTGACCAGTCACAAAACACTTGCTACACAACTGGAATGTTTACACAAGTGAGCGTGGCTGCAGAGCAATCTCCCACAGGTAAAAAGCTATATGGCTGCATTTGGTTCTTGTCTGATTTAATACATTACAACTGCTATAAATTTTTCAAGTATAACAACAGTGGTTTAAGTCAAACAAAGCACCTTAAGTATAAAATTATTCAATACCGTAAATGTATGGCTTGGAGGAGGCTGTAACTGGGCTGTAACTGATGCATTTATCCTGTCACTAAGTCTCCAACTTGCACCATCGGTCACAACATAGATTTAAATATTTTCTCTCAGAACTCTAGGTAAAACTGGATGAGGTCATCATTGGTCTTCTTGTAAATCAACAAGTTCATTGAATGTGGTAGTATTTAAACATGTAAAAAATTTCTATGTATTGTGTACTTGTTTTAACCATATATATATATATATATTTTTTTTTACCGAAATGTTGATATCTCAAGATTTTCACAAATTTCAAATATATCTACAGTGTTTCTATGTGGACAATTACAATACACAGTGCAGTCATGGAAAGCAATGAAACCAACTCCTACAGGTCATCTGCTGACTTCAAAATATATGCATTCCTTCTTAACAAAATGAAATGGTGTAACTGGTAAAGTATAACTCAGCTTTATGCAAGCACTGTACATTATTTATAAAGCATTTTTTTTTTTTTTTTAATGCAAATGCTTGAAATATTACTCTGTTTAAGAGTTATGAATGAATTTAAGGATATGTCTGCCCCTCCTTGAGTTAAAATCACCTAAAGTGGCTTGTGAGTGGTTAGTGCTGTACATCACACCACAGCAAAAGTTTCCATATCTGGGTGAGATAAGAAAGAATTCTGTCCACAGCTTCATTATAGAAGCTTAGCTAATCCAGGCCAAGGTCATTAATGAGTCAGGAAAGAAACAACTGCAAATCCTTATCCTTGTGTCATGGCCATCCCTACAAATGCAGCATTAGGCAATAGGGATACAGACACACCACCTGTTCCACAACATGGCTTTACTATACAATATATATAACAAGGTCTTGCTATACAATATTACCATTAACTAGTTGGAAATTCATTAACAGTTACTTTAGCTTAAGTTTATTTTTTAGTTTTTATATGATACACACTTTATAAAGATCACAACAACAAATATCAATTCTCACATTTCTTTGAAATAAGATTATTACTACACATTATAGGCCCTGTTTTGTTTTAAAAAATTCCAGTGCATGCTGGTCAACTTGCATTCGTTTTATAATGCACCTACGAACACAGGTATACAGTATTTCCATTTGAAACAAACATTCCATTATCACCATACTTAATGATCCACTGTCATAGCCTATACATTTGGTTAATAGGTAAAAGGCATAAATACAAAGGTTAATTACAAGGGAAATGGTCCACATGCACACACTGCAGTTGTATCGTATAATTACTTTTTCTCCTCACTTTTTCAAGAATTTTGTCCCCTCCTTACCCTTTGACCCCCCCCCCCGGCATTTTTATTTTATTCTTGCTTTAACAATTTTAATCACCATGGGAGTGATTTTTTGAGTGGTGGGGTTTGATGGAACCTTCATTTACTTCTTCCTGCATATGGTCTTCCCACAGGTAAATAAAACAGTCTGAAGGTACTGTAGCAAAAATTCGTAACACCACTGCAATGAAGGGGTTAAGAAGTTTCATTGACCACCAGACACTGGAACTATCCTCCTACGGCACTCTGCCCCTCTAATATCAATAAAAACCGTAGTGTATTTGTTTTTATTACTTAATATCCTGAAGAACTGAAGATCAATAAATATTCTTCTTTCTCTGGCCCCTTCTGCCCCAGGACATCACTTTTATTTTGCTTTTGCTACCTTTCAATTACAGTACTTTGTTTTGCTTGTGAGAGACTTAGAATTCGAGGGCTTAGCTAAAGCCTTTAGTAACCTATTCCATACTATCCTTCCTGCATTTTCTAAAGTCATCTGTTCAATAGAAAAAGAAAAAAATCTAGTAGTACAGCAGTTCAACCCTAAACATCACCTCCTTCCCCAGTCCCTCATTTTTTTTTTTTTTCCCCCCCCACACCATTTCTACTACTGCATTCCCTCCACCTCTCTCTCTACATCTGGAGTACAAGGTAACTTTAACAGTATTCATCTCTCTAACTTGCTACCCACCATCTCTCATCTGAGTCTTTCCATAATAATCACCTATTAGTTTAACATCTGGGATAGGATGGATGGACAGTGTGAAGAAAGCTTTGGATGCAAGAAGGATGTCTGTTGAGCAAGGAAGACTGGCTGCGAGTGATTGGAATGACTGTGATTGAATAAAAGGT
The DNA here is from genome assembly GCF_032717465.1 of Coenobita brevimanus. Classification (NCBI taxonomy): domain Eukaryota; kingdom Metazoa; phylum Arthropoda; class Malacostraca; order Decapoda; family Coenobitidae; genus Coenobita; species Coenobita brevimanus. The sequence goes on from NC_137024.1 coordinate 30,785,403, forward strand.
GATGCGGCCCCGAGGGGATAGTCTCTTGCATTTGGTTTGATCAGTTGATCAAGTCAGGTGCGGGTAAAGGGATGGGTCCATTATGATGTGGCAGGGGTAAACCAGCTCTGCTGTCAGGCCTTGCTGTGGATGTCACTGATTGCACTGCACAGTTGACCCTCATGCGGTGTGGAGCGGTGAGGATCTGACCCTTCTCCCATTGGGGCTAAGATACGAATATATGTGTGTGTTTGGATAAGTAAATTGGGAGTGTGTCATCCTGTCTTGGCTACCTCCCTTTCTTTGGGGGAAGCAGCCTAGGTATATAGATAGACAGATAGACTTTAACACAGAATGATGAGAGAAAAATGGTATTCAGTAACTCAACCCATCAGATTAGGAACTGCTTGGTGGGAATTTTTTTTAGGAAAGATTTATCACATACAAACTGGTCAATTAATTATTGCAAAAACTGTATGGTAACTGTGCCTATATGAAGCAGTAATCAGAGTACAGAATGGGTAAAACTTGGTATTTCAGTCTTATTAAATGCATAAGATTTTCATCATCAGGAAAAAAACATACATAGTTAAAGGATCATGAACACTGCAACTCTTTCACAGCACTGGTGCTGGGGGATGTCTCCATGTAGGGGAACATCACCACTGCCTGGTTATACAAATATCCCTCAACTTTCCCCTTATCTCCCGAAAGAAGGATGAACTGCAAGAAAAGAGAAATTTCATTCTGCAGTCCACCAGGTTCATGTTCAAATGAGCTTGGGCCACAATGGGCTACAACAATGGTGATAAAGATTTCATTCTTATTTACTAACAAGACAATTTTATTCAGTGGGAAGAAGTCATATATAGATATATGGTTAACAATCTTTTCCTTTACAGCCCATGCAAGGCAAGCTGTCAAGATTATGTTAATCCTTTTAACATGATGACTTTAGAATGCTATGAGCAGATTATTTTACTACGCCTGAGAAAGCCCTTCCACTCATAGTGAGATGGTTGGAAACAAGCTCAGTTACATCCTTCACTATCATAACAACTTTATTCCTGTCAGATAATTTCCATGAATTTAAGAGATACAACTCAGTCACCAGCTATCTTCATTATGTTCCCAGGTTGAATTGTTATAAGTTCTTTCTTGTGTTTCTCTCCAATACATACTGTATATCTTATCCAGCTGTCAATATGTATCAGCACATCTGTTCCACTGAGTTCTAAAATCCAATATCAACACATCTGTTCCACTGAGTTCTAAATCCCAATAAAATGCTCATTCTTCTACCACTAACTTCACCCTTATCTCCTGCCTGTTTTTCCAATGCCACGTTTGCCTGAGAAGAGATGCTTGGGCTTGAGGTCGTACACATGTCTGTCTGCCTCTCCCTTCCGACCATCGAAATTCATCTTTTTCTGGGCCTTCTTACCAATCTTCTTCATCTTATTTGCCATCTACAGGAGGATAAAGAGAACAGTGAGATTATGAATAAGGATAAGGGGAGGTAGAAGAGGACATTAAAGGATCAAACAAGGAAGAAGAAAGTGGAGTTAAATACATTTAATGATTATGGGAGCAAAAAAAAGACAGGAGGATGAAATATGCTTAAAGACATGTGGGGGTAAAAATAAGAGCAGTAGGATAAATTATCCTGAAGAATCAAAATGGGATGATGAGGATAGTGGGATGAACTGAAAGCAAGACAATGGTACAGGGACGAAATATGTATAAGGATTTTAATCCATAATATCTCAAATTACAGTACTGTAACCACAAAAAAAATTATAGCTACCCCCATGTATTTGCAATTATTTATGTGGCTTCTCCTTGGCTGTGGAATCGAGAATATGGAGATGGGTCAGCAGGTCTATCTTATGTTTGGCAGTTCAGTCATATCTACAGGACTCCCAAATCCCATCTAGTATCATCTCAGTTTGTTTCAGACCATGTTAGTTAGGGTGTTCCTCCTGAATTCTGCCCCTTCATTTTATGTACCTTGTTGACTGACCCATGTATGGATGCATGTATGGATGTACATCTATCTACCTATTTATCTATGTATGTTTATATATATATTTTCCACTGACCCATGTATGGATGTATGTTTGGATGTACATCTATCTATCTATTTATCTATCTATGTTTATATGTATATAAAATTTCCGAAGCACTAAGATGGTAGGAAAGGAGTCATAAATGGATGAGATGTCTTGTGTTACTACACGGACAGGTGACAATGAGGGTTCAACTGAGATAGCTCAAGTCTGGCAGGCTGTGAAAAACTATGCAAGGTAGTGACACATCAACTCTGACTGCTGCTGAGCTTAAGAGAGTACATTCTGAGCCCGTAGGAGATTAGTCACAACATAAAATTCAGCATATCACAAAAAAGAACTGCACCTCATACCATGAACTGCTGCTGCAAAAACTCACAAAGACTATGAAGGGTAAGAAACATGATTCTGCTAATAAATGTCATCATTTTACAGAACACTGGTGAAAAATAATACTATATATCTGGTCTTCCATTAAAATGAATCCAGAAGGGACAAGAATGGGTGTAACAGCAAATGGATATCAACTGTTATAACTGTCAGTTCAATGTCATGACTCAAACACATTTTGATGTGTCATGGTATGTAGATGCTTCAGTCATGCTGCTGTTAAGGTGCTGTAGTGGTGCTAATGGCTAAGGTGGGATACATTTTTTTGCCCAGCAACCAAACAGTGAACAGAGATTATCTAAAAGTGTCCGAACACAATTCTGCTACTTGCATCTGAGATTCATGGATGCATTATTTACACATGATGGGAACCCTTTCCATAAAGAAAAAGGAAAAAGAAAACAGAGATGGCAAAGTGGTCTGGAAACTCTCCAGACCTCAGTCCAATTGAGAACTGTTGAAACCTAATTAAAAAATAAACAGTGTACCTGTAATTCAGCACCAGTCCCCATACCTGAAAATAAAACTAAACTCAAATCCAGGCCCCCATGCCTGGAGACAGTCATTATACACTAATGGAATAACTGTATTGGGTGTCTTTATGATAACTCTATACATCCAATTTCTACCCAGGTGGTCTATTATATTTTGCAGATACTGTACTATAATTAAAACTGGGTTCATATAAGTTTGATCTCGTGTGTGTGTGTGTGTGTGTGTGTGTGTGTGTGTGTGTGTGTGTGTGTGTGTGTGTGTGTGTGTGTGTGTGTGTTTAGCATTTGGGTATTAGGTTCATATCAGACTGCTCTCTCTCTCTCTCTCTCTAATGCACACACACAAAACTACTGTATTTACAATAACATTCCATTAAAAAAAAAAAAAAAAAAAAAAAAAAGTCATACAGTCTCACCTCTATATCCCTGACCCCTGACAAGTCCCTGGGTGGACGTGAGCTTGATCTCGATCGTCCCACAGAGTCTGAACGAAGTCTCTTTGATGGTGGAGGGCGGGAGGAGCTCTTGGTGCGAGTGAAGTGACATCCCTCCACGTCTGTCATATCCACCTGCAACTCGGTCATCTCCTTTCGCAGGCGAGAAACAGAACGTTCTCTCTCTCGCTTCCGGGAAACACGTGTAACGGCGGGTCCCTTCTTGGGCCTGTCGATTCGGGCGTTGATGGCATTGATAATCTTTTTCTCACGGATCTTCTTGGCCAGGCGACGGATTTCCTTCATATCTTCATCCTCTTCTGGGATGTTATACTCATAGAAACCAGTCCTCTCTCGCTCCGCCTCCTCTGCCTCCAGCTCCTCTAATCTCTGAAATAAACAGGATGATAGGCTTAGCTAAGTTATAGTCATCACTTCACTATGAGGCTGTAACTCTCACATGCTTTATTCAGGTTGGGAGAGACTTCTCAAACTGGAAGTTGGATATAACCTTAATTAACCCATTCAATATGTGGTTTTTCTAAGTTGAATGAAGATGTCTGAAGGTAGCACTAAAAAAGTATGTCACTGACTGAAATGCTTAGCTATATTTTAGTTATCATCAAAATCCTGACCTAATTCTTTTTTCCAACTAAGGATGGGCTAAAACAGAAACCAGGAAGCAAAGCCAGGTTCACAGTAAGGTCTATCTATCAATCTATTGCCAGACACCTTCATCTCGTAAGGAGTGGCCACAAACAAACTGCCTCCTTGTCACACTGCACCCAGCCACTTCACTGCCCTTCTCCCAGCTCACACCTCCCACTCTCTTATATACCCCTCCTTTATGGATCTCCATCTCATCCTCAGCCTCCCCCTCCCTCTCCCCGTTTCCCACCTCACTCACATACACTCTCCTCATTAGTCTCTTGCTCTCCATCTTCTCCACATGGCCGAACCACCTCAATGTATTTCTCCTAACGCTTTCTATCACATCCACATCCACATCCACACCACAACGCTCCTTCACTTCGTCATTTGTCAGTCAATCTCTTCATATAACTGCACATGCTCCTCTCAAATAACTCATTTCCACTGCTCTCACTCTTGATTTCTGTCCCTCCAACAAGGTCCAAGCTTCACTCCCATACGTTACAGTTGGTATCAAAACACTACCATGAAGCGACTTTTTTACTTCCATACTCACTTCCCTATTTCTTATTACTGCTTTCAAAGAACCAGCAACCTTTCTTCCTTGTTGTACCCTTTCATGCACTTCATCCTCCAAACTTCCATCCTTACTCATCACACTACCCAAGAACTTAAATGCATTCATATTTGCCATTTCCTTATCATCCAACCTTACTGTATATTCAGTGACTTCATTTCTCTTGAAGACCGTAACTTTACTCATCTCTACATTCACCTTTAGATTCTGTTTCTTACACACTCTCCCAAACTCATTCACCAAGCTTTGCAGTTCCCCTTCATTTTCACTTAACAGTTCAATATCATCTGCAAACAACAGAACAGGAAGTTTCCAAATGCTGTGCTCTCTCATTAGGGCCACTCCAACATCCACTACCCTTCCTTGTATCTCTTTTATAACCCCATCCATATACAGAATGAACAACCATGGAGACATGACATCCCTATTTCAATCCAACATTCAGACAGAAAAATGCATTCAGTTCATCATCCACACGCACTGTAGCCTTAGCACCCTCATACATACTCTTCACGTCATTCAACAACTTCCAATTTATTCCACATATTCTTAATATTTTCCACATTCCTTCTCTATCCACTCTGTCATATGCTTTCTCTAATCCATAAAAGGTGCATACAACTTCTTCCCCTTCTCTAGAAACTTTTCCCCTAAAGACCACAGGATGAATATCTGATCTACACAATTTCTCCCCTTCCTAAAACCTCACTGTTCTTCTCCAAGTAATTCCTCTGTTAATTTCCCTAACTGTCAGTAAGTATTCTACCATATACTATTCCTATTACACTATGAAGACAAATGCTCCTATGATTTCCACACACTTCTTTTTTCCCTTTTCCTTTGTACAGGGGAATAATTATACCTGACTTCGAATCCTCTGGGACTCTACCTTCCTCCCAAGCCAATCTGCACATCTTCCATATCCATTCTACTACTATCTCTCCCCCATGCTTCATCATTTCACCAATTCCTGGAGCTTTCCTCATTTTGACTTTCTTCACTGCTTCCACTACTTCCATCCTATTGATTTCTTCCTCCCTTCTCACCTCTCTCCTTCTCCTAGCCATTCCCCAGCCACTTATACTCACATTCCTTTCATTCTCTATGTTTAACAGGTCCTTATAGTGTTCTCTCCATCTTCTCACTTCTTCTCCCTTCACTATCAATCTACCATTTTCATCTTTCACTCCCTTACTATCACCCTTTATACCATTTTCATCTTTCACTCCCTTACTATCACCCTTTATCATATTAAGGTAACTGGATAAATAAAGTCATACTGATATTGTATGTCTGTTCAGTCTGATGGCATCATTTTCATTTCAGTATTGCAGACAGCAAGGGATTTTCTCAGCTCAGGAAAGCACTCTAGTGGACAAAGGATTAATGAATGCAATATCTAACAACAATACTTAATAAAACTGTCTGAAGGTACAGTAGCAAGAATAAGATGCTGTATTGCATAAGGGACATAATCATGCTGATGGAGCTAACAGTTTTGCTCATTAACCTTATCTCAAATTTAATAGTCTTCCCTCCTACATAACCTTTTAATTCCTTCTTTATGAGCAGAGTCTCTAATACTGGAAAAAACAGGCTGGTGGTACTACGAGTATGACAAAAGACACCACTGTACTAAGGGAATTAATAATGACTTCTGTTAATTGTTTTAAAATGATCTGAAAGGGTTAACATACACTTCTACCCATCCTACTGATGCTACTGTACATATATATATATATATATATATATCCATCCATCATCCAATCCTACTTTGCCCCATAAGGAGCGTAGGAGCCCGGGGCTAGGCAAGATGGTCCTAACATTTAAGATGAGAGTGACCAGCCTCACTCATCCCTGAGTGGCATCACATGAGCAATAAACCCCAACCACCCCTTGGATATAAACCTTCACCGGCTCAATCCGATTGGAGCACCTTAGTTACCCATTAAACCACCCCATCAGGCGCCATAATTTGGTTATATGGTTACCACCCAGTGTAGTAAATGGTTTTCTGTTGTGCAGGAAACCATTTGGATTGTCACTCATTGTAGTCACCCACTGGCAGAAGGAAGAGGAAAGAATGAAGGAACGAAAGACAGAAGAGGGAGTGTAAGGTCACCCGTAGGCAGAAGGACAAGGAAAGAATGAAGGAAAGAAAGACAGAAGAGGATGGAAGGAAAGAAGGATGGAGGAGAGGAAAGGGCAGACACCTGAGAGCAGCACTACATCAAGTGAGTGGATGGTGAGCGCCCCCATCTACCACAATATATATATATGTAAAAGGGGTGGGGGGATTTTTCCAGTACTTTTCAGTATTACTGTACCTCACTATAAATCTGCATATATAATTAGCTGCTACCATTACTGCTGTAAATTCCTCCTTCCTACCAAATGAAACTTTCAATTATTTCTATGATCTTAGCCTGCTCTGTTGCACATTCTCAAACAACATATATCTCCACCATCAATAAAATTTATTATTTATTCCTGCATCTGGATCCAGAGCCATTTCAAATTTAATACATTCTTCCTTAACCCACTGCCCACCTATCCACCAAATTTCATTGATGGCTATCTTATGCACAATCAGACAAGCACAGGTGAATAAGTATCTCCCCCAACTCTGGTGGCAGAAGTAACCCTGAATTAACAAATGAAGTTATATTAGAATTAACAAATAAAGTTATATTAGGCTTAGAGGAACCCCCTCATTATGAAAAGGTTACCATACCAAAAACACATATTCCCCATCCAAACTAGCATACCTAAAACAATTTCCACATCCACCCTGCCTTTTAATTTTCAGTATTCGCCTTATTATTCAAATCTGCACTAAATTCTAGTATTGAATAATCAACTGCTCCTACTGTCTGATGATTTTAATCAACTAGGCAAGAAGACTTCAGTACTTTAGTGAAGGAGGTGGTTAAATCACCTTCAGTTTAAAAAGTCTCTGGTCAGTGAATACAGTACTTATGACCACTGCTATGTGATGAACCAGTATGTGGTGAAGTGCTTGTACGATGACAAAAAGATTAGGTCAATTTTACGAAATTACAATAATTATGACTCTATACGAAGCTTCAATTACTGACACCATACGGTATATGATTAATACTTTCACTCCTACAATCACTGACAAGAAAGCTTACAGTCATCTGTTTGTTCCAAGATGGCTTTTGAACTCAATCACTATTGGATGTGTTAGCGTTAGTGATGGAACAATAGTTCAAGCAGGAAGTGAAGTGCATTAAACTGATAACTACCAGCTCAGGGCAGTTGGAACCTAATTTTTTTAGCTTACTTTTGGTGGTTAGCAACAAGTGCAGTGAAGTGAAATAACTACCAGATTAGGTGAGCTGGAAACTTGCTTTTTGACTGCTTTATAGGTGACCCTTGGCCAAAAATGTATATTCTTTGAGCCCATGTTATAACTGACTCGATACACGATAAACTGTTACAAGATGGATTTTTTCAAATGAATCACTGCAAAATGAACACATGCTCTGATTCATCCTGAGAGGGCAACTGATATGACATATCATCAAACTGAAAGACTAACACATTCATCCATCCCTCAACTGTACCTTCATGATGTCTGGGTCAATGAAATCAGCAATATTGTGTCCATCCCAAATCTCTGGAATTTTGTCATAGCACCACTTGTCATTCTCCAGGAGCTTGTTTTTGCACAGGTCGAGGCTGTAGTCATCTCCTAACTCCTCTTCAATGTCCTTCTCCAGCTTCTTTACAGAGTTGTTGTTTGTGGATGACTTTGCAATGGTGTTCTTGTCCTTTCTTGCCTTCAGGATGTTTGCTGTAGAGATGAAGAGTTTGAGGGTAATGTTTGGCTTGATAAGTAAGAGTCTGACGACACTGTGTGTGTATATATACTGGCAAACTGCGATTTACGATATCCCTATAGTAGCCGCAGCGAGAAATGAACGCTGTGGTGGGGCAGGCGGGATGACCAGGGATTCCCCCACTGCAGCCATATCCACATGTCACCGACCATAGAGGTAGGATGTCACCGACCATCGGCCACCGCTGCAGCCCCGCTCCATGATCCTTACCCTGTGTCTCTGGCTTTCTCTTTCTCTCTCGGTTTCTATATAAACTGGTGTATTTCCGAAACTAATTATGAAATTATTATGACTTTTGTTCCACACCACCACTGAGGTAAAAATCAAGGAGAGTTTTCTGTATAAAGGTTTCCCCCCCCTTGTCTGAGGGCAGGTCAGTTCTGGCGAGTGTATAATTATAGGTCAGGTGGAGGTATCGGCAAGGCCGCACTCCCCCGCTCATATGCCACATTTGGGGGGGGGGGGAACCTTTATACAGAAAACTCTCCTTGATTTTTACCTCAGTGGTGGTGTGGAACAAAAGTCATAATAATTTCATAATTAGTTTCGGAAATACACCAGTTTATATAGAAACCGAGAGAGAAAGAGAAAGCCAGAGACACAGGGTAAGGATCATGGAGCGGGGCTGCAGCGGTGGCCGATGGTCGGTGACATGTGGATATGGCTACAGTGGGGGAATCCCCGGTCATCCCGCCTGCCCCACCACAGCGTTCACTTCTCGCTGCGGCTACTTTAGATGCGATACCCCGGAACAGGGATGGGGGTAGAAATACCACCCTACCCCGCCTATCGTAGGCCTACCCCCAGTTTTGAAGTGGGTTATGATTTTTAAAAAAACCAAATCTGATGACATTTTAAATTTACATTTTGTGTTTAGGTTGATTTATGAACTGTTTTTAGACTTAGATTAATGTGTTTTAGTCACAGGTGGAGTGAACACTGTCATATAGGGTACAGATTCTCACTCATCAGATAAAGTACAAAACAGTGTGGACAACTAGGTGACTTAACAAAGATTATTTCGTGTTTGACCACTGAACTGTCATTTAACCTATCAGGGAATACATGATAATAATTTTAAATAAATATTAATAATGATGAAAGCCTTGAAGGTAAATATTTCATGCACTGATGAAAACTGAAACATCGATAAATCATGTGTTGACATTTGGGCTGTTCAAGAAAGAACGCTTTGAAAATACAAAGGAATGTCTAAATGACTCTTGGAAAATAAGAGAGAAGAAAATAAAGGAGCTCAGCAACCAGAACAGTAACTAAAACTGTTGAAAAGGCCATCCCGATCGCATCATCGATCGATAAATCATGCGTTTACATTCAGGCTGTTCAAGGAAAAATGCTTTGAAAATACACAGGAATTTCTAAATAAATGTTGGAAAATAAGAGAGAATAAAGGAACTCAGCAATCAGAACAGTAACTAAAACTACATAAAGAAGGCTGTTGAAAAGGCTATCCCAATCGCATTCTCTGTCAAGAGAATTCCCCATCAAAACATCAACGATTCTCCGTCACACGAATTTGCACCTTAGACAATTCTGCGTCATTCATACATTATTATTATTATTATGCATAACAGATGTTTTTTCAACCCTCCTCTGGCAGACCCCTGCACAATTGTTGACTCTATACAAGGGTTTTATCCGCCCCTGTGTCGAGTACAACTCTCATGTGTGGGGAAGCTCCCCACATACAGCTCTTCTCAATAGGGTGGAGTCAAAGGCTTTTCATCTCATTAACTCTCCTCCTCTTACTGACTCCCTTCAACCTCTGTCTCTTCGCCGCACTGTTGCATCTTTATTTCTTTTCTATCGCTACTTTAATGGTCACTGCTCCTCTGAACTGTCTGCTTGCATTCCTCCACCTCTACGACGGGAACGTAGCACCCGTCTGGCAGCAAACTCTCATCCCTTTTCTGTCCAACTCTCTAATGCAAGAGTTAACCGTTACTCCCAGTCTTTCATTTATGCAACAGGTCAACTCTGGAACTGTCTCCCTCTGTCTGTATTTCCTGCTGCCTATTATCTCCAGTCTTTCAAACGCAGTGTGTCCAGGCATCTCAAAATGATCGGATCTTGAATTTGGCTCTCCATTGTATTTTGTTTTTCTCTTGGAGGGAACTGTTATTGCAGGCTCATGGCCTTTGGTTCCTTCTTCCTCGCATTAAAAAAAAAAAAAAAAAAAAAAAATACAGTTTTGCTTACAACTCAGGTACACCTGGCTCTGTCAGACCAAGCTTTTAACCCCTAAAACGCGGATCGTCACATTTGCAACGGTCGGCCCAAAGGGCAGAACGGCGGGTCGTCGCGTTTGCGATTTGAGTTAATTTTGAATAACCGCGGGCAAGCATGCTCCAGCTGGTATTGTCTATCAGTCCCGCCACCCGTGAGCTACGTTTAGCACACTTGACTTTTGTACTACTGACCTCGGTTGTTGCCAAGTCTCATTTTTTTTACCCACCGACGCACCGATGCGCGGCCCTCCCTCGTCGTGCGATATGGCAACGCGCGGACGGCCGATACGTGTCAATCTGCGCCGTCATCTCGCAAGCACTTTTTGCTATTGGGAAACGCTTGTTTCCCCAGTTGTCACACTGTCATTTTTTCACGAGGTTTGCCCCAGAATAGCGTCAGCCCATGCAAATCTGCCACGGTGACACCATGTCTAACTCGAGCTCTTCCGAGTCTGTGCCTTCTAGCCCTCCGAAAAAGGGTTTTGTGACCTCAACCCCCTTCAAAACCTTACCAGGAACTACTAAGGGGCTAAGTGACTCTGCAATAGCCTCAGAACTTCTGAAAGCCTCAATGGACTATGGCAGTGACGTCGGTGTGTGGTCGAGCCTGGCTGAGTCAGAGACACAATCTACTGTAGTGCTGATTCCGGGCCAGAAGTGATTGTTTCTGTGCCGGAGGAGACTGTGTCAGTGCTCAGCACCTCAACAGGGAAGGCTCCGGTGAGAAGGGGCCTCAAGTATGGGAAGGGGGAAAAAAGGAAGAGGAGCGGAGACCCCAGCTCACCGCCATTGTCCCCTACGCCACGTCACGCCACCGCAAGCCCGCCACGTACTCCCAGCCCTGTTCTCTCGTCCTCCTCCTCTGCTGTCCTGTCTCCTGAGTCGTCGGAGTCTCCTTCACCACCGAGAAAGGGAAGTAAAAGAGCATCTTTACGTTTGAGAGGTTATCGTAGGCCTAGTGTTCGTGTTGGTAGAGTTAAGTCCCCTAATATAAGGCTAACTCGCACTAGGCAACTCAGGAGTCACGCCACCGCGGGTGACCTTGACCCAAGTGATAATGTCCCTCCCACCACCAACACCACCACCACAACACCAACACGGCCTGGGATAGCCTCTGCCTCACCTACTGTTGCCCAGCCTGCCTTACCCACTCCCACACGACCTGCCTCACCCCCCGCCGCCCCAAGCACCTCCCAGCCTAGGCAGGGAACGCTAGATGCCTTCGTGTGGTCAGAGGGATCAGATTTTGTGCCTGAGGATCTGCCCTTTGACGACAGTGAGTGTGGACTTCAGGCTGACTTCCCTGTGGACGACGATGGTGAATGCCTTGACTACCTGTTGGCCTTCCTTGACGACGAGGTTATGGAGCACATCTGTACCGAGACAAACAGGTACGAGGAGCAATGTGCGCCAGTTCGCGAAGGAGAAGGTGAGGCGGCCATGCCATCCACGTCGCGGATGGCAGCATGGGTGCCTCTTACGATTCGCGAGCTTTTTGTATTTATTGGATTGATGTTGCTAATGCCGCACAACTGGAAACACAAGTTAGAAGAATACTGGACTTCCGACAAGCTGTGCCCAACACCCATATTCAATAAATACATGAGCCGCGATCGTTTTAGGCAGTTGATGACTTATCTTCACTTCGCGAACAATGATGAGCCTTCCCAAACTGACCCATTATGGAAAGTGAGGGGAATCCTGAACATGATCAAGGATAAGTTTACGAGGTTCTTGCGCCCGTTCAAGAAAGTCGTGATTGACGAGTCTTTGGTATTGTTCAGGGGCCGTCTTCGGTTCGTCCAGTACATTCCAAGCAAACGCCACCGCTTTGGAATCAAGTTTTTCGTGCTGTGCGACTGCAAGACGGGGTTCATCCTTGACTTCGTCATTTACACCGCCAGCAATGTCGATTTGGATAAGACTGACCCCCTTGGATTCTCTGGTTCTGTGGTGAAAGTGCTTTTGGAAAAGTACTTTGGCGAGAATCATGTCCTGTATACGGACAATTACTATACCGCTCCTAAACTCGCCAAGTACCTTTCTGAACACGGCGTCGGCTCCTGTGGCACTGTCAGAAGTAAAAGGGCACATTACCCTGCCTTCCCCGAGGCTGAAAAGTCAAAACGGGGAGACGTGCACCTGAAGAAATCTGACAAGATGCTTGCGATCAGGTGGCATGATAAGAGAGTCGTGAACATGCTCACCACAGTACACAAGGGTGAAATGCTGGCAACAGGGAAGGTCGACAGAAGGACTGGCGAGCTTGTGATGAAGCCTGATGCTGTCATTGACTATAACGTCAATATGCGGCTGGTGGACAAGTCTGATATGATGATTGGAGAGATTGACTGCCTGAGGAAAAATCGTCGTTGGTACAGGAAGGTGTTCTTGCACTTGATTGTTATGTGCATGTTGAACGCCTTCATCCTGTATAAAATCAAGAACAGGAAGCCAGCCAACTACTCTCTCAGACGATTTTCCAAGACTTGTGTCTACCAGCTGCTTCAGCGTTACGGCCAGGTTCTTTCTACAGGTCCCAAACGCCACCCTCACACACCTCCAGACCGCCTACAGTGTCAGGACTACCTTCAGCGACACCGCCTGGAGCCACTGCCAGCCACTGCAAAGAGGGGGAAAGCACTGAGGAGGTGTTATGTGTGCAGCCACACTACCTGGCAGGACAGAACCTTTAGGCGCACCTCCTTACAGTGCAAAGAGTGCAAAGTTCCCCTCTGTGCTTACCCGTGTTTCTTTGACTACCACAGCCTAAGTAGATTTTGAAAATAAGGGTAAGAATCTTTGAAATAATACTGAGAGTGACAGTGATAATATTGTTTAGTTTTCTTTTACGTGCTGACAGTGACAGCCTGATGAGTGTAAATTAGTGTATGTACTTGTAAAAGCACTGACAGTGACAGTGTTTTTTGGCGTAAATAATTGTACATAGTAATAATATAAGTATTGCGAGTGACAGTCACTCCAGTGTAAGAAGATGAAAGCATATTTTCCTATTCTATGTTCTGACAGTGACAGTTTGTTGTGTAGAAAATATTATTTTTATAACACTGGACAGTGACACTGATGAATAAGGCAAAAAAAAGAACAGATACAGTGAAAGTGAGCGATAGAAATGAAGTGCGAGTGGCCGACAGGAGCGAGAATAAAGTGCCTGCCGTAAGGCTGAATAAACTCGCGCCGCGGTGGTCTTCCTCAGTCCCAATCCACAATACTGGCAGTGACATTGATTTTTATGGCCGTAATAGTGACAGGCAAACGTTTGCGAAGTCCTATGATGAAAAAAAAAGGAGTATACGTGTTTTTTGCCGAGAAAAGGCAAATGTGACAATATTGACGGGAAGATCGCCACCGCGCTGCATGTCGGCCGTGCGCTCCGTCCATTTTAGCCTTATTTTCAGTTCTTATTTACAAATACGGATTCCAAACAACCTGTACGTTGTTGTATAAAGTGTACTGTGACAGATTGAGGCTGTGGTAGAAAGAAAACCGGGTTTCTGGAGGTGTGAGAGTGAAGACTTTGTTACCCAACTTTGCAAGTCTTCACAAGTCCTTTGGTAGTCAACGAAGGCTCAACATGTGGCTCAGGAGAAAGCTGAATGTAAGTACTATATGCCATAAAAATTTTAATGCTCTAGGGTTAATCTATGATTTTTGGCAAATATTTTTCCACAGGTACTCAGACCCCGCTACAACCCCGCCACAGCGGGGGGATCGCTCGTACACAGCCGCGTTTTAGGGGTTAATAAATGCTGTAGTGTCACACATGTTTTATATAATGAATTCCTGAATATCCTACAATGTATTAGGTCTTATCAGTTACAAAACTATGTGAATAAGTTTTAATTCATTGAACTCCACATATTTAAAAAAATAAAAAATAAAAAAGCCAAACTAAAAGTTTTTTATTTTCTTATTATCTTTTAGTCACCATACACGAAAACAAAGAACACTATGAGCCTAGCACTTGTGTCACAACTTGATGGATGGAGGACCATTATTATGGGCATAGTGGATCCCACACAACATAAAATCAACTTGCAAATTCACAGCGAAAAATTCTGCCCCTTCCTCAGGTACACTTGGGTCTCAAAGAGCCGACGTGCAATTCCGAGTGATATATTGCAAAAACATAGAGAGATGCGAAAGTAATCCCCCTACACCCTGCATGGGCACAAAAAGTTAGGAAGCTATTGAAAAGGGCAGGGATCCCAGGCATCTATAAGTTACTGAACTATATCATCAAAAAAATTGCCCAGGTCTGTCAGACCCAGGTGCACCTGAGGACTGTCTGTTGGTAGGACTGTGTACAATGCTGCTGCTTCTTCTCTACCGAGTTTGAATATAAGTTGGAGATCGAATTCCCCAGTGACCTTGACTGGGTACAAGCGAGACAGGCACTGGTTTTAGGCTTAGGTTAGCTTCTTTTACAGCTGTTACGCCATTCAGATTGGCTTTAAACTTTCTTTTGGACTCATTTGGGTGGGTTTAGGACTTGGCTGGGGGGGGGGGGGAGCCAAGGTTCAAAAATGCATCCCTATACTTTACATGTTAAATCTACCTTGAGATACATTACCCCGCCTAGCAATGGGTTTTTACTTAATTAATAGCATTGTTAAACCAGGCTTTGCCTGTACCAAGCAACAGATCAAATATTCTCCTCATTGTGCCTTTGTCATCACTCTCTCTCTCAACCTAACCATGTCTATGTATGTTTCTGGTACTTATCATAACATTGTGCATGTATTTAGTGGGCCTAAATAATCATAAAAAGGAAAATTTGGACTTGCCCTTAAGGTGCCTGGTACCAACTGAGAAACATTCCAAAAGCTCTGTGTATCTGTTATCGTGCAATTCCATTATCGACCATGTTCGGTACCAATTCTGTGTGATACCTAAGGGATCAGTGTAGTTCATCATTTTCTTAATTTACTGCATACCAAACTGACATGCACTGATGGCCTGACTGCATATTCATCAAATCGTCATAAGAGATCAGTAAAATCAACATTGTGTATATGCTGATAAACTTCACAACAGATAGGATTACAGAAAATATTCCTTTAATTTCTATATCTGAAAATCTTTTTATAAGAAGTGTCTTCAGGTTTTCAAACCTGAGAGTAATCAAAGCATGGTCAGAGACAAATTAAGAGAGCATTACTAAATGGGAAAGGGATTCGCTGGGAATAATAAACAAGTGACCATTATTAAGACAGGAGGGGGACACTTGAAAAGAAGTGAGAAAGGCAAGAATGGTTAAAGAAACAAAAATCATTAAAATAGGAAATGAAAAAGATTATGAAAAACATGAACACCTAAAATAAGGAACTAACCAGGAATGAAGAAAGAATGAAAGGACTGTCTCAACGTAACACAAAAGGGACTGATAGGGGTGCCCATCCTCCACTCACTCAATCGTTTCATTTTTGGAGGCTCTAACATGTTTGCATGTGTTGGCCTGGGTCACCTAATGGCAGCTCTCCATGCAGCTCCATCTATGGCAGCCTCCCTGTTCAGTCCCTTAACCCTAGATAGGTAATGTGGGGTCTCAGAGACCCCAGTCCCCGAAATTTAATTTTAAAAAATATGAGCATACGGTCTACAGATCTGTCCGTCTCATTACCTTCCTGCCTAGTGATGCTCTTCATGGGGATGATGGGGTCATAGCTGTACCTGGCTCTGATTTTGCTCTATAGAGCCATTAGGGTATGTTAGACCCCAGATTACCTGTAATGTAACCTCAGTGGAGCCCTCTTGTGATTTTTTTATTTCAATTTGCTGTCTTTCTCCTTTTGTATACAGAAGGTCCCAACATCGGTCTACTGCAGACCACCCAAGGAATCATGATATTACTTTTCAATTTTGCAAGATTTAATTTTAAAATTTTTATACCTAAAATTTAACCATTTTTGTATAAACTAAAAAAATATATATTTTTTCGATTAAACTTTATTTTTTCTGGCCCCATTTACAGATAAGGGGTTGAATTATTTGTGTATTGAAGCATTTTGACATATCTCAAGCAGAAGTATTTTTTTTTTTTTTTCCGTGGGGTCTGTCAGACCCCACGTTACCTAATATAGTAACAAAATCAAGATTACCTTACAAGGGTTAATGACCTCATCCAATGTCTTTTTTGGTTTACCCCTTGTGACCCCACCACCAATAATAACGCTTCTCACTTTCTGCACCCAATTACAGTCACTACTCGTTTTACGATAGGGTTACGTCAGGTCATACTTTATCGTATACCGATTTTATCATAAATCGGGAGATTGAAACCCATTATAAAAGGAGGGTTACGTCAACTCAACTTCCCAAAGTCACCTAACCAAGACTGAACCATAAATGACAACCCACCTTCATTCCTTCCTGTGTTGGTCCAAGTCATCCCCTCTGAGGCTGGGGGACAGCCTGTGCTTACAGGCACTAGTGGTCAGCCTCTGATTCAGACAGGAACAGGTTAGGGGGAGGGGAATCCGGCCCACACCTGCACCAACCTTAGCACTGGGGCCTACACTGGCACTGACCTTACCACTGGGCACAGAAATCCACAGTACTGTAGCATGATGCTTGGCTGAGGTGACGATAGCAGGGGCGGGGGCACACATGAACGAGTGGAAAAGACAGGGCTTTGAAGGGATGGCGGGACCGCAACTGAACCAAAACAATGCTCTGCACGCCGGGGCCGCCAACTTGCCTGAGACAAGCGATGGTCACCTTGCGTGTGCCTGGCGCTTTCCGATGGCAAAATCATATAGCGGGAAATTTATTGTAAATCGAATTTGGGGGTGGAACTTTTCTATTATAATTATCGTTGTAGCGAATTATCGTAAACTGAATCAACGTAAAACGAGTAGTGCCTGTATCATCCCCTATCCTCTTCACATGCCCAAACCACCTTAATCTATCTCTTCTTATCACAACACCAATACACTCCAGTCCCATCCAACCTCTCAACTCTTCCATTACAAACCTAGTCACCCCAGGCCCTTGCACTCAGGGACGCACTGCACATCCACCTGATCATTGTCGTTTCTGTACGTCTGAGCCTGTGAATATCCTCTTCCTTTACTGTCCAGGTCTCACTATCATATAACATTACACTCCTAATACACGCCACATACAAAGATCCCTTAGCACGGAGAGAGAGCCCACTCAATGTCAGGAGAGGCAACAGTTCCCTGAACTTCTTCCAACCACTTCCCACCCTAGCCACAAAGCTAGCTCCAGCCACACCTCCAGCACATAACATGTCTCCCAAATAAAACTCTTTCACACACTCAAAAGACTCACCAGCAAGTTCAATCCTTTCATGCCTAATATTCTCCAACTGCTCTCCCCAACACACCGCACACAAAAAACTAGCATTCTCTCACAGTCTACTTCTAATACCATTACATCTCTTATGCACCCACTTATCACAAACACTGCACAAGATGGAATTACTTCCCATGCCCTTGTGGCAAATTGCATATGGCCACCCTCCCTCTTCTTTGACAGTACTGCCACCAACTCTAGATATCATCACTTTTGTTTTATCTGCATTTACTCTTTAAGCCTTGAGCCCTACTCAACGTAGGGATGCCTCGTGGTCTCTACACTGAGTGACAAGCCAAATGGTTTCCTGTACCCAGGAAATCATTTACTACACTGGGTGGTAACAATATAACCGGGGTTTCTGGCCAGGTTGTGTCCCCCAGGCTCCCCTATTTAAAATCACTTATTCATGGCAGATGTTTTGGAGAGCCTCAGAGGGCCCAATACCTGCCCAGGGACCCAACCAAATGCGCAGATTCACATGGCCATGTGGAATGTGAGAGGAATGAATGAGGAAAGAAGGAGGGTAGAAGCAGTGAACGTGTTCAAGTGTGCGAGATATGCCATGATGGCACTGTGTGGAACAAAGATGAAAAGGTGTGAAGTGGACGAGTGGGAGGGTGTAAAGTGTGTAAGGTCGGACATGAATGGGCAAGGAAGACGCAAGGAAGGAGTTGCTTTGTTGATGAATAAGATGTGGCGGAATGGAATGAGAGATTACAAATGTGTCAGCTCCAGATGTATGTATGTCAAGTTCAAGTTTGAGAAGGTGAAAAATGGCAGTGATTGTAGCATATGCACTGTATGATGACAGGAGTGAGACAGAGAAAAACAGTGGGAGAAATGCACAGGAGCTATAAAGTGATCGTAATAGGCAAAATGAATAGAAGAATAGGCACTGGTCCTGAGGATAACATAATGGGTTATAATGGAGTAGCAGGAGAAAATGATATGGGAAAGCGACTGAAGGATAGGTGTAGGGAAAAGAGGATGTGCATTTGTAACTCGTATTTCAAACACAAAGACGCATATAAATATACGTGGTATAGACCTACACTCCTCACGGGGCAAAACAAGTCTAGATGATGGATGGATAGAAGTATTGAGGGAATGGGGATCGTGCTGAAAGATGCCTGACTGATCATGTGCTCATGGAGAGGTCAATGCTGGGAATGGTTGCTGATACAAGGGCTGTGAGAGGACAATGTGGAGGTCTGTCAGATTATGTGATTATGGTATACAAGATCAAGCTGAGAGGAGTGAGGTGGACCAGGAGAAGGAGGAACAGTCAGGGAGAAAGACAGAAAGTTGAGAAGCTGAGGATCGAAGAAATGGGAGATGAATACAGGACCAAAAAAGGAAAGGAGTTGGAATCAGTGAACTGGAATGAAATGGATCTGGACAGCCTGAAGAATGAATACAGGGGCTGCTTAGTTAGGAATGCTAAAGCGGTGTGTAGTGTGGCAAGAGTAACAACAAAGAAGAAGGTACGGCATGGTGGGATGAAAAGGTTGAGAGAGCAGTGGGAGAAAAGAAGAAATTGTTGGTGCGATTACAGAACAAGGGTTCAACTGAAATAAGAACTGAATATACAGAGAACAAGAAGCATGTATAGACATTAGTGAAGAGGAAAAGAAAGAGGTAAATGATAATCTACGAAAAAAATTCAGTAAATGCAAATTACTCTGAAAACAGGAAGTTATTCTGGAATGCAGTGAGGAAATGTAGAAGCGACAGTGGAAGTAAACGTGAAAGTGTGAAGAATGTAAGTGGTAGATTATTAACCCATGGGGATGAAAAAATGACCAGAAGGAAAGAATATTGTGAAAGCCTAATGAATGGGAACAGACAGTGCAGAGCAGCTGTAAACATGATTGGTTTTGGGGGTGTGCAGAGAAGGAATGCAGTGATAGGAAACGTGATACTCGCACAGGTGAAGATGCTGTGAAGTAGCTGGAAAATGGGAAAGTAGCTGGGGTTTATGAGGTGTATGCAGAGATGATTAAGTGTAAAATGAAGCACTTTTTTGAGGTATGGAAGATGGCATGGATGAGTGAAACTGCCAGTAGAGTGGAAATAGGTTGTGATTGTACCCCTTTACAAAAATAAAGGAAAGCAAAGTGAATGCAAGAATTATCGTGGCATAAGTTTATTGACTGTTGTAGGGAAGCTATTTGGAAGGATTATTATACAGAAAGTAGGAGAGATATTAGAAGTCCTAGTACGTGATGAACAGGGTGGCTTTAGGAGTCGCAGAGGATGTTCGTTTTGTTTCGTTTTTACAGGCTCCAACATGCTTGCATGCGTCGGCCTTGGTCACCTAATGGCGGCTCTCCAAGCTGCACGATCCATTGCAGCCTCCCTGTTCAGTCCCTTAACCCTGAGGTCACACTTAACCCGTCACGTCCCGACCAATTTCACACCTCCGATATCCCCCAATCCTGAGCTATTTTGGATTTTTTTTTTTTTTTTTTTTTTTTTTTTGTGTGTGGCTAAAACCTCCGCTTTTGGTGAGAAACATCGAAAATTCATAGAGAAATAGCTCACCTGAGGTTTAAAATACTTGATACAGGTAACAGTATCTCCTTACCTTACTGGGTTTTCTATCAGGCTGGCTCCAAAGAAAACGAGTTCTATGGGAGGGTAACTATTCCACACCACTCATAAACAGTATTTATTTATTTATTTGGTATGAATTTATATATAGTATGAGACTATGTTGGTTTTCAAACAGTAATATAGGCATTATAAGCATTGTTTCACTCACTAACTCATCAACATACCTGACCTTTTTTGGCGACATTACCTGATCATCATTTCTGAGTTTCTTCCTCTAATGCTATGTAAACTTTGTCCTCCACATTGTCATCGACTGGGGAATCACTCTGGCCCTGAATGTCTTTATTGGCCAGGTCACTGGTAAAAGGTGAATTGCTGAAACAATGGCATGCAGGGGGGGGGGGGAGAGGCATTGTCCCTGCCTGGCATCTCATAGAGGAATAGAGGAAGGTGTCCCGCGTATATGTACCAAAAATCAAGCGCGAAAATTGAAAATTGTGCAAGTTATGAACCTTGCAATTGCGCGACGTATCAGTACGTCGACCGGATTAGCTGTGACAAAACGTTGCGACATACCCATACGTCGATGGGATGCCTCGAGTTAACGACCTCGTCCCATGTCTTTCTCGGTCTACCCCTCACAACCCCACCCCCAATATTAACACTTCTCACCTCCCTCACCCAATTATCATCCCCCATCCTCTCCACATGTCCAAACCATCTCAATCTACCTCTCCTCATCACAACACCAATACACTCCAGTCCCATCCTACCTCTCAACTCATCCATCGTAAATCCAGCCCCCCTAGACCTTGCACGCAGGGACGCACTACACATCCACCTAATCATTGTCATTTCTGTACGTCTGAGCCAGCGAATATCCTCCTCTTTTACTGCCCAGGTCTCACTACCATACAGTATTACACTCCTAACATATGCTGCATACAAAGACCCCTTAGCAAGTAGGGAGAGCCCTCTCAGTGTCAGAAGAGGCAAGAGCTCCCTGAACTTCTTCCAACCACTTCTCACCCTGGCCACAGAGCTAGCTCCAGCCCCACCTCCAGCACATAACATGTCTCCCAAATAACAAAACTCTTCCACATACTCAAGAGATTCACCAGCAAGTTCAATCCTTTCAAAAGCCCCTGACAATCTCCACCTGCTCTCCCTGACACACCTTACACATAAAATCAGCATTATCTCGCAGTCTACCTCTGATACCACTACATCTCTTGTGCACCCATTAATCAAAAACACTGCACAATATGGAATTACTTCCCATGCCCTTGTGGCAAACTGCACATGGCCACTCTCCCTCGTCTTTGACAGTACCGCCACCAACCCTAGATATTATCACTTTTGTTTTATCTGCATTTACCCCTAAGCTCTTGTGCCTCATATCATCTCTCCACTTCCTAAACCTTTCCTTCGCCTCCCTTTCGTTCTCTGCAATCAACACCAAATCATCAGCATACAACATCTCCCACGGGAGTCTGTTTCTAAAGTCAGGTGAGAGGGCTTCACGTACCATGATAAACAACATGGGACTCAAAACTGACCCCTAATGCACACCAACATTCACGGAAAACTCATCACTCAAATCTCCATTCACTCTTATCTGGGTGCGAGCACCCACATACATAGCCATAACCACCCTAACCAGCCACTCCACCATGCAGCTTTCTCATTGCCCACTTCACCACCTCTCTAGGGACTCCATCAAAGGCCTTTTCCAAATCAACAAATACAAAATACAGATCCCTTCTCCTACCAATATATTTTTCCTGATGCTGTCGAACAATGAATATGGCATCAGTGGTCCCCCTACCTGGCATAAACCCAAACTGCATCTCATCAATATTCACTCTTTCTGTAATCATGCCTTCTAAAACTCTCTCCATTACCTTCATTATCTGATCTAAAAGCTTTATACCTCTATAATTTCCTCTTTCCAGGGCATCATCCTTCCCTTTATACACATTTACAATTACACTCTTCAGCCAATCATCTGGGACAACACACTCATAAATAATCATATTTATCAGGTCAGTGACTAACCTCACCCCTATATCTCCGGAGGCCTTCAACATTTCGGCAGGCAAATATTGGCGGTGGGACAAATAGTGGAGAAGGCTTGTGAGAAGGACTATACGGTATTTATGGCATTTATGGATCTGGAAAAAGCATATGACAATGTAGATAGAGAAGGACTGTGGAAGGTTTTGCACATGTACGGTGTAGATGGTAAGCTGCCAGGTGCCATCAAAAAGTTTTTATGATGGTAGTGAGGCATGTGTATGGGTAAATGTGCATCTAAGCAAATGGTTCACAATCAATGTGGGCGTGAGACAAGGCTGTGTGATGTCCCCATGGTTGTTCCATATATATTTGGATGGGGTGATGTGAGAAGTAAAAACAAGAATAATGGAGAGAGGAATGGTGCTGGTAATGGTCATGGATGGAATATCTTAAATTTGTTGCATGTTTATGATGCAGTGCTAATTGCAAATGCTGGACAAGCACTCTGTAGACTGGTGCAGAATATTGCTGATGTATGTATGTGTCATGCCTTGAGAGTAAATGAAGAAAAGAGTAACGTGATGGCAACCGAGAGAGAAGGTGACTCCCAATGTAACGTCACAGTGAAAGGAGAGAGACTGGAATTGGTGAGAGAGTTCCAATACCTGGGTACAGTGATAGAAAGGAGAGGAAAATGTGCAAAAGAAGTGGAAAGTAGAGTGACACACAGAAGGAAAGTAACTGGTGCTATGAAATCCTTGATAAGAAACAGGCTTGAGTATTGCAGCTGGGCGAGGCTTACATGAAGGAGTGTTAGTACCAACTTTAACATATGGATGTGAGACCATGGTGTGGCATGAAAATGAAAAGTCTGGAGTGACAGCAGTGGAGATGGGACTGCTGAGGAATGTATGTTGAGTAAAGAGAGTGGACAGGATACGAAATAATGTGATTCGTGAAAGATGCGGAGTGAGGAAGTCTGTGGACACCAGAATCAAGAGAGTGTACTGCGATGGTACGGTCATGTGGAGAGAATGGATAACAACAGAATGGTGAAAAAGGTATATCTGGGCGAATTTGAAGGAGGAAGGAGGTGAGGTAGGCCAAGAAGAAGGTGGAGGGATACGGTGGATGCGTGTGTGAGGAAGAGAGGTATGGAGGTCGGTGAGGCTAGGGGAATGACAAGAGATCAAGTTGGCTGGATGAATATTGTAAGAGGTGCATGATCAGGGATTTGGCACCCCATTTTAATGTGACAGAGTTTGGATTGACTCTATCGGTTACCTTTATGTGGTGAAAGTTCTGGGCGTATCAGATAGAGCCAGGATTCCAGGGGCTTGAATGATAAGTGAATGGAAGCATAGCCCATTGGATTGGGCAAACTTGGGCTGTCTGGATGTTACTACTCCTCACCCTGCCCTAGGGTGGAAAAGGAGGTCTGGATGATGATGATGATGAAAAGATAAGAAATAACAAGCATGGATACAACACAAAAGGAACTGTGCAAACATGAAAAATTAATGAAGGAAAAATATAATAAGTGAATAAATATAAGTGACAGGAACAAAAACAAAAGTGCAGTATTGTTTTTGGCATAACCGATGAAGCCAGAATTCCGGGGGCTTGAATGATGAGTGAAGGGAAGCGTGGCCCATTGGATTGGGCAAATCTGGGCTGTCTAGGCATTGCTACTCCTCACCCTGCCCTGGGGTGGGAAAAGAAGTCCAGATGATGATGATGATGACTTTCTTCTATCAATCAATTCTTTCCTTACTGATCCATTTTGCTTTTTCATCATCCTGACCTCTCTTTCTCACCTATGGATGAAGTGAAATTGGGTCATCAAAGTAAAGAAAGAGAGGGCACGATAAGAGAATCCATATAGGTTTCTGACATCAGTAAAATATGAGAGGGACTGACCAGGGATGAAGGGCTTGCGTTCCTTGTTGTCACGAGGTGCCGGCATGGCAACATGAACCCGGTTAAGGATGGACTCAGCCTTACGTGTCCGCATCTTGTTGTCCACCCTCATGGCCAGCAGTCGGTCACATGCCTGTGGAGAAGAAGTAACTGTAAAGGGAAAGAGGTGGAATGAGGGAGGAAGGAAACATCATGCTGAGGAAGTAGACAATAAATAAGGATGGAAAGAAGGAAGCTTTGTGTTAAAGAAATGGTAAACCTAATGGGATGGTAGGATGGAGGAAAGGAGAAGACAGTAAAGACAGACTGATATGAAGAGATGAATCCTGAGTCAGTAGCAGGTCATAAGGCTGCAAGTGATGGGAGAGATGACTACATAAGTTGCAGGATATCGACAGACAGATAAATACTGTACTGTACATATAAAGACAGAAATGTTAGGAAAAAACACATAGATACCAATGGCTAAAAACAGGGAAAATTAGTGGTGGAGAACAGTTACTGATCTTGAAAGCCTGAGGATGAGAAAGAGAACAGAAGGGGTTAATACAGCAAATGCACAGTATCAATCACTGGGAAAAGAGGTTGTTATCAGAGTTGTTAACTGCTGTATGGTATATCAATGACAGTGACAATGCTGAGGCCATTATTATACAAAAAAATGCTGTCTCAATCTTATTTCTGTACATAGAACAAATAAATATTGTTAATTATGCAAGCGCCTATATATTTATAATAAAACACTGAAAACAATATATCAGTATTGTACAATTTGAGTATATTCCCTCTATCTCTTCTGGTATTTCCTCTACCTCCCTCTATCTTCCATACAATACTTCCACTTCCTCTGGTATTCTCACCAAGTTTCTCCACTTATAGTACTGTATACTCCTTCAACCTTCCTCCACTTGTACCATTCCAATATCCCTCAACTTGTACCCCTTCAACCTCTCCACACTTTTGTTCCTAAACCTCCCTCATTTGTATCCATCCACATCTCTCCACTTGTATTGTCTCCCCCTCCCCCCCTCTTCCCACACCAGAACCTCCTTTTATTTTCCTCTTCGTTCCACCAGCACAGCCTCATCCTCCATCTCCATAATTTTTCCTCCACTAGTATATTACTTCTTAATCACTCTTTTCCATTATTTTCTGTCCACCAGTACCTCTCCTTATTTCCCTCTACCACTACCTCCTCTTCTATTACTTTCCTTTCACTTGTGTCTCTTCTATCTCCCTCTTTCATTTTCTCCAGTGCTGGACGGATGCTTTAATGTGACGGTGCCGTTATAACCAGACACCTTTGTTGCCAAATTAAACAAATGTCCCTGAACTTCCTCCCTACTCCTTGGAAGGAAGATGGCAAACTGCAGATGGGCAACTTCAGCCTGCAGTCAACCAGGTTCATGTTCAAATGAGCCTGGAGCCACAACAATTTTTCCTCCATTTTCATTTGCCAACACCATTTTTCCATCATCTCTCCAATAGTACCTCCTCCATCTTCCTCTTCCATTGGTTTCCACAAGTACCTCTTTCTTCCCATTTCATCATTTACCTCCATTACTACTCATTACCTCCTCCGTATCTCCTCTTCCATCATTTTCCCTTCATCTCTTTCCACAAAAATTTTACCCTTCACTTCCAATCCTATCCTCTATCTTCCTCTTTGCTATTTTCCCCACTTCAGCCGCCAGTGCATCCTCTATCTTCCTCTTTCATCATTTCTCTCCAAATCCCTCCAGCAGTGACTTCTCGATCCTCCTCCCCCATAATTTTCCCTCTATCTTCCTCCAATACTTCCTCTGTTTTCTTCCACCACCTTCCCCTCTCTGCTGCTTCCCCTCTCACCTCTACTTTTACATCCATGACCCCGTGTTGGGTGAGTGTTGACATTTGCCTCAAAGGAATGTGGTCTTTCTCTATTTCCCTCAGCAGCTCCCTCTTCTCAGGAAAGTCCTTCTCCAGTTGATCCAAAGTAGTTATGTCGATCTTGTTACATACAACAATCAGCGGCTGTCAGAGCAAGAATGTCCGGTTAGTTAAGATTATGGACAGGCATTATGAAGAAAATGATCATCCCTACCTCCCCCCCTCCCCACGACCTAAAGATGAGGTGATGCAGGACTCAGAAAACAAGGAGAGAAATTACTAGAGGCAGAACTATTAACATCTCTGGTTAATGAATCAGACACTTTTCAAACCCCTCACAATCCTCACTAAAGTTCCCTAAATCCCTTCAGCTTGAAGAAGTCCTTTCTAAACAGAAAATATTATCTGCCATAAGCAACAAGTACATTAAATTATTCACAGGCTAAAATGGTTAGACCCTTCAATCTGGGTGATGTCCTTTTCAGTTTCTTCCTCTTATCAGATAATTTTAATTAATGAAAGGTCTTTTGTAGTTAGGGGGCTTACTAAAGCTATATCTAATCCCTCCAGTTTGAAAAATCTATCCTAAGTTTAAACAGATTGGCCAGAAAAGGCGAGAATAAATGAAAAAGACGTCCCCTGGCTTACTGGGTTAATGATATACCATATTTCCTAACTGACAGAATCTGATGGGTTTCTCTTAAACTAAATAAAATAATTTGACACTAACCATAAAAATACATATATCACGATTTCCTAGGCAGCTTTTAAAATTACATTCTCGCTGCTGCCATACAATTCCAGTAAGATCAGGGAACCTCATGTAGTGTGAGATACGAAGCACAGTAACTACATTTACTCCACCTTACTTATCACCTACAAAGCATTCATTTTTATTTTGAAAATCTTCTTCACATTATTTCAAATAGTTGATTTCAAATTCTTTCATTCAATATCACTTTTTGCATAAGAATAATGAATGGTTATTTATCATTTGTTGTGGTAAAACTTACACGTATACCACTATGCACTGCATATATCTGAACAACAAAGGTATGAGGCTTTAAAAATACTGGGTCTGGGCCCTAATTCTCAAACTTTCAACTACATCCACATGTACCTCACTTTCAAATTTGATACAGCAGGAGGAACATGAGAGACGGGAAGATTCTACACATTCCTTTCCTTGCTCTATCTGCAAAACCAAATCTTTAAGATATGACAGAACTGATCGAATGTATATTATGAAGCTGGTTCCCAGTCATGTGTATAGGATTAAGAGGCATTCACAAAAAAAGGGTGATCTGTGGTTTTTAACTTTTCAGTGCCATGAAGTCTCTTCTAAGCAGAAGAAAATGCAGTGTAGTTTCAGAGTAACAGAAATTATACTGGTATATAGATGATGTCATCGAACATAACAGCATAATGGAGACGTTTCTGACTGTATCACTGTTACTCTCTCCTTGGGTGCATAAAAACATCCAAGTCAATACAAATAAATACAGGTCATCATGAAGGAGGGATTGCACCACGAATATATCCTCACCTTGTTGGCAAAGAGTGGCTTGATGCTCTGATAGATGCGCATCTGCTGCTCAACTGGGATGCCACACTTCTCAGAGATGTCGAGAAAGAAGATGACAGCAGCTCTGATGTGTGCCAATGCTGTGATAGCCTGGAGTTCAATGGTGTTCATCTCGTCGAAGGGACGGTCGAGAATACCAGGTGTGTCAATAACCTGATGGAGAAAATTGAGTCATGTGGTGTTTATCCCAGAGACTGAATAACCAAAAGGAATGGATCAAAAGGTGTTAATTACATCAGAGGGACAGCTGAGAATGCTAAGTAAGTTAACATCCGAGTGGGGACAAAAGCAAATGGTGTTAATCTCATTCAAGGGACAGTTATGATGAAGGTACCAGGCATGTCAAGTATGGTACATTGAATAAATCAGTATAGAACAGCCAGTGCCATAATACCCTTTGTCGGGTGCAGGAGCCCCGAGACTTGCCTACTGTGGTCCACGCTACTATTTCACAAACTTAAATCAACTCCGTCATAACTATGATTCAGTTTTGCAGGAAGAACAGGTAGAGAAGAGTGCACAATCTTCCCACTGTTCTTCTGACAAAAATAAATAATATGGTCGTATGCTTAAACAGAAACTGTGGCATTTTACATTTGTGCAATTGGTATGCTCCACAAGCAGACTCCACAATTTGTCCATATGCTTATCTGGTAGCTATGATTGTGGAATGGGGTGATACTGATAAATATGATAGTACAAAGAGAGTGGTTTTACCTGTCATTAAACTGAATCAGAGAATGATTGTGAAGACAGTTTCCTAAGGGTCACATTTTTCCTGGTAATTTTGGCACTGAAAGATAGCGAAGGAATACAAGCATGGGCAACTGTGTAAGCATATTCACTGACATAAAACCCTGCAAGCAAATTGAAAGAAGAGTTCTAGGCAAATGTGGAGGTATGCATGGAAAAGTTTGTGAGGAGAGAAAGAATGCTTTTGATTGGAGATATGAATGGAAAAGCAGGAAATGTAGAGGTGGACTGAATGGTTGGTGAGAGGGGTGTGCCTGCAGAAGTGGATGAGAATGATAGTGCTCTGGTGGACATTTGTGTGGGGAGGGGATTGGTGATAGCTAATGCTGTGGCGAGGGGATTGGTGATAGCTAATGCTGTGGCGAGGGGATTGGTGATAGCTAATGCTGTGGCGAGGGGATTGGTGATAGCTAATAGCATGGGGAGGGGATTGGTGATGGCTAATACCCTCTTTAGGCACAACAATGATTCACAGGTATATATGGCCAGTGATGAGAAAGGTGGGTGGTAAGCTGAATGAAAAGAAGGCAATAACGTGTGTGTGTGTGTGTGTGTGTGTGTGTGTGTGTGTGTGTGTGTGTGTGTGTGTGTGTGGTAGGTACTTGTAGGGAGATCGGCAAGTTGACTGTGGATTGTCAAGCACAGCCAGAATAAAGTCTTGAAACGTACTGTCAACGAGGTGAGTTAAAGCACTCTTGGGTTATGAAGTTTTATTGTACAGTTATATCAATAGTGAGTTACAGCGTAACGGAGCGTGACAGCCAAGTCTCCAAATGACCCTAGTGTCGGGCCTTCTCTCTAGCCCCTCTCTCCCCTTTCTGATCTGAAGGGAATCTCTCTGACATTATATACAGCTTGGAGAGGATGTGTGTGTGTGATGTAATGTCTAGTAAATTTCCATTCACGTGGACTAACTGACTAGGGCTGGTTACTCCACAAATACGTCATGAAATTCTTGGTCGTCTGGACTACGAGGGTGTTTGAAATACATCATATGTTAAGAATTCTTGGTGGTCTGGGAAAAAAAGATTGTGGATAGACATTTTGTGGACTGACATTCCTGGTGAGACGCTGTGTATGGCTCCAGCAGACACAACATCGTATATACTGTGTTATGAGATATATGCTAGTGCCTATATAATGTCTACATGTGTGTGTGTGTGCATGAGAGAGAGAGAGAGAGAGAGAGAGAGAGAGAGAGAGAGAGAGAGAGAGGTTGGGGATGTGGGCTTTCTGATCGCCATTTGGCAGCTGTGAGAGTCAAGGTACAAATGCACTTAATGAATAAAAGAGGAGAAGGAAGCAGTCCATACAATGAGGGTAGAAAGAATGCAAGTGTGTGTGTGTGTGTGTGTGTGTGTGTGTGTGTGTGTGTGTGTGTGTGTGAGTAGATATGATTTGGAGCAGAGGGGGAGGGGGATGGAAGGTGCATGTAAGGTATCCACAGCAGAAATCTGAGCAGCATGTGAGGTCAGGTATGAGGCAAAGAGAAGCTGTAAGGAGGTGCAAGGAACTGCATGGTGGAATGAACAGGTGAGACCAAGGTGTGGTGCAAAAGAAGAAAACATATAATGAATGAATGGGAAGCAGGGGATTGGAGGAAGGTAAGAGACGGAATAGAGAGCTATAAGCAGGAAAGAGGAGAGACATGGAAAAGATTTGTAAAAGAGAGTAAGAAGAGAGTGGATGAGAAGTTTGGAAGGAATTTATGTGTAACGTGGAAGGAATGTAAGAAAATGTTATGGAAGGAGGTTAAGAGTTAGAATGGAAGATTGCTGGTGATGAAAGGAGAGAAAGTGAGCAGATGGAGAGAATCCTTTAATGAAATGTTAAATATAAAGAATGAAAGTAACACTAGTATAAGTGGCTGGGGAATGGCTAGGAGGAGGGAGATGAGAAGGAAGGAAGAGATCAGCAGGATGGAAGTAGTGAAAGCAATGAAGAAATTCAAAATGAGGAAACTCCCAGGAACTGATGGAATGTGTGGTGACATGCTAAAGCATGGGGGAAGATAGCACAAGAATGAATATGGAAAATGCACAGATTGGCCCGGGAAGAAGGTAGAATCTGGAGGACCGGAAGTCAGGTATTATTATTCCCCTGTATAAAGGAAAAGGGGAAAAAGATGTGTGGTAATCATATGGACATTAGTCTTCTTAATGTAATAAGAACAGTATATGGTAGGATACTTATTGACATAGTCAGGGAAATAACAGAGGAATCAGTTGGAGAAGAACAGGGAGGTTTCAGGAAGGGAAGAAGTTTTTGTAGATCAGATATTCATCCTAAAGTGTTTCATGGAAGAGTTTCTAAAGGGAAGAAAGTTGTATGCTACCTTCATCGATTTGGAGAAAGTACACTATATGACCGAGTGGATAGACATGGAAGGTGGAAAAATATTTAAAATACATGGGAGTAAATGGGATGCTGTTGAATGCAATGAAGAGTATGTGTGAGGGCGCTGGCGCTGCAATGCGTGTTGATGGTGAACTCGGTGGACTTTTCTATGTGAACGATGAACTGAAACAGAGATGTGTCATGTCTCCATGGCTGTTCAATTTGTACATGGATGGAGTTATAAAAGACATACATGACTGGGCAATGAATGTTGCAGCAGTCCTAATGACGGAGCAGGGTTTGGAAACTTCATGGTCTGTTGTCTGTAGATAATACTGTATTGTTAAGTGAGGATGAAGGAGAACTGCAACACTTGGTAAATGAATTTGGAAGAGTCCGTAAGAAATGGAATGTACTGGTGAATGTTGGGAAGAAAAAAGTTGTGGTCTTCAAGAGAAATCGAGTCACTGAATGGACAGAGGATGGATGGTGAGGAAATGAAAGATGTGGGTGCACTTAAGCAATGTACTTGGATAGTGTGATGTGTAAGGATGGAAGTTTAGAGGATAAAGTGCATGAAAGGGTACAACAGGGAAGAAAGGTTGCTGGTTCAGTGAAAGCTGTATGGAGAAGTTATCACACTGAGGGCAATGCCATAGTTGGGGCTGTGGGCAGATGCATGAACACATCCTGTTCTCATGCCATTACTCATCGGCCAGACGACCTACAGACCTGGGGATACTTTTATTCGCAAGAGGAAGAGTTGATGAGTAATATGGTCTTTAATTTGTTTCCCTAACTGCTATAGTTTCTGAGACATTAATGTTTGAAAACAGGCTATTTTCAGAAAAATACCTGTGTAGAGAGAGAGCACTGTCACCATGCTATAAATAGACCAGCATTGGAGGGTTAAGCACATGACCATTAGTTACAAGAAAAATTACTAACTTCAGCAATGTGAATTTTATCCCAGGTCAATGTACAAGAGACTGCCCAATGCTTCTACATCAAAGTGTTTGTTATAGTAGGTTCCTTAAAACTTCAGTTACTACTAGCCTGCCTGACAAGAATTACAACAGAGAGGAAATGGGGAAGAAATAGAAATGTTCAATTCAAGAAGATAATGTTTAAGACAGAATGATGTAAGGAAACTGTGGCATGATGAAATGTCTAAGGTTTAACATATTCTTATAACTACGGTAAATTGCATGATTATGAGAAACACAAAACTTTACATTTATTAAAGTATCATTTACAAACCCAATTCAATACATAATCCACTTTAAATACTGGGTACTCATACCTACCTCCAATCTCTGAGACCTGTAGACACTCACACACTGTACTGCCACCTACTTGATCCATTAATTGTGTGCATCACCTATTACAGTATTTTACAACCTACTGAGTGTTAAAATACAATCATTCATTGATGACTACAATTTCCCACCTTCCTTACCTGCTAAAATAAACATCCCACCCACCTGCCATCTTAGGTATTCGTAGTCCATGTGACCAACATAGATAGACTTGGTAGTAAAGGCGTATGGCTGCACCTCAACATCAGCACGAGTCACCAGGTTCATGAAAGATGACTTACCTATGCATGTCATAAGGAACTCAATTAAAAAAAAATATATACCGGTATATATTTTTGCACAATAATAAACAGTACAGCTGAGATGAATGGGGTGGTATGTGTAGTTTCTGAAGATATGCAAATCAGATTTTTGTGGTAAGCTGGATTGTATGGAAACCACATGAGACAGATTATAAGGTACAAGTAGTTCTCAAAATACGCGTGTTTAAATTAAACGAATTTGGAATAACGCAAGGTCAAAAATACATTTTTTTTTTTACTTTACACAACTTATTTAAAATAACGAGATCTATACCGATTCAAATTGCGTGCTCAAATTCGCGTGTGCGGCTGGTTAAATGGGTAAGTCCTCGTTTTCGTCCATTTTTGCCAACGTCTTGGTTGAGGCAACATCTCTCTCCTGCCACACTACCTCACTGCTCTCGCTCACTCACGCAACACTACCTCACAGTACCTGAGTATTTTACCATGGCTTCCAAGCGCCCTTCAACTTCTGCTGCTAGTGGTGGTGCACCTAAGAAGTCCAGGAAGACCTTGACCCTAAAGCAAAAGCTGGAAGTCCTAGACAGAGCTGATAAGGGCCAGGAGACCTCAGTCATCGTGGATGCTATGAAGCTTAGTGAGTGCACCATCAGGACCATTCGGAGTAACGCAGACAAGATTCGTGCCAGCACTAAGGTAGGAACTCCACTCAACAGCTCTAAATCATCGTATTCTTGGCCTGTTGAAATGCAGCAAATGGAGAAGATGCTAGCCATGTGGACTGATAACCATAACAAACTACACGTGCCCGTCAGCTTCAGCTTAGTTCAAGCTAAGGCAAGGTCAATTTGTAATGATCTTCTCACAGATGAAGAAAAAAGGCCTTTCAATGCAAGTTCTGGTTGGTTTGCTAACTTACGCAAACGTTATGGCTTCCACAATCTTAAAATGGTGGGAAAGGCAGCATCTGCTGATCATCAAGCTGCCGAGGAATACCCTACTGTGCTGAAGTCCATAACTGAAGAGGGCGGATATTCTTCCACGCAGGTGATCAACACTGATGAAACTGGGCTATATTGGAAGAAGCTGCTGAGCCGCACCTATATGTATCTCCATGGAGGAGGCTACAGCACCCTGGATTCAAGTCATCCCAGGACCGCCTGACACTACTACTGGGGGCCAACGCTGAAGGTGACTGTAAGCTGAAGCCAGTGATTGTCTACCACTCCGATAATCTCGGGGCACTCAAGCTAAGATGAGTTTTATAATTTATAATTTGTGTACTGTACCTAATTCAAATGATGATAGAAGCTAAATTTTCTAACTTTTTGTGTGTCTGATTCAAACAATGCTGGAAAATTCTTAATCTCGCCTGATTATTTGAGTGCCTAATTAAAATAATGATAGAAGCTAAAAATTCTGACGTTTTGTGTGTCTATTTCAAAAGTTGCTAGAAAATAATGCTACAAAATTTGTATGCTGACCTACTTTTCTTTGTACCTATGTGAAATCTATCTATCTATCTATTGCTAGACGCCATAATCCTGTATCGGGTGGCCATTTGACTTTGACTTATTTGTTTTACGGGGAGGGGCACTAATCCTCCACCAACCCACTTGATGACACGTAGGGAGCACATATGGTTTGGTTATATGATTACCACCCAGCGTTGTAAATGGTTTCTTGGCTTACAGGAAACCACTTGGCTTGTCACTCAATGTAAAGTCACCTGTAAAGGAAAGAAAAGTAATAAGAAGTGACAGGAACGATGGGAGAAATAGTAAGAGAGGAGAGCAGGCACAGAAAAAGAATGATAAAGGCTACGGAAGAAGTAGGCAGCACTACATCAAGTGAGTGGATGATGGTCACCACCACCTACATTAGATGCCACAAATTCTTACACTGGCTTACTTTTTTGTATGCCTAAAACAAATGATGCTACACAATTTTTACACTGGCCTGTTTTTTTTTTTATGTGCCTAGCTTGAATGATGCTGCAAAATTTTTATGCTCACGTGGCTAAATCAAATGATGCAATGAAATTCATATGCTGGCCTAGTTTTTATGTGCCAAAATCAAATGATGCAAGAAAATTCGTACCCTGGCCTAGTTTTTGTCCAAAATCAAATGATGCAAGAAAATTCATACACTGGCCTAGTTTTATGTGCCTAAATCAATTGATGCAAGAAAATTCATATGCTGGCCTAGTTCTTATGTGCCTAAATCAAATGAGGCCTAGTTTTTGGCCTAGTTCTTATGTGCCTAAATCAAATGAGGCCTAGTTTTATGTGCCTAAATCAAACGATGCGACAAAATTCATATGCTGGTTTTTATGTGCCTAAATCAAATGATGCAACAAAATTCATACACTGGCCTAATTTTTATGCGCTTAAATCAAATGATGCAACAAAATTCATAAGCTGGCCTAGTTTTATTGTGCCTAAATCAAATGATGCTACAAAATTCTTACGTTCGCTTGACTTTGTCAGGGTTTCAACAAAGCGTTCCTCCATTGCTACTGGTATGCCAACAAGAAGGGCTGGATGACAAAGACAGTGTTTGGTAATTATTTTAAGAATAAGCTCCACTGAAAAGCGAAGTTTTACTGCAAGCAAGAAAATCTGCCACTTAAGATTTTGCTTGTTGTAGACAACGCACCTAGCCACCCACCATCCCTGGCAGACATAAGCGAGAAAATAAAAACTGTGTTTCTCCCTCCAAACACCACCTTCCTGATTCAACCTTGTGAGCAGGGCATCATCCAGACTTTCAAGTCTTATTATCTGTGGTCGACGCTGCCAGATCTGGTAAAAGTGATGAAGCAGCAAGACATCAATGTCCGGGACAACTGAAAGAATTTCACAGTGAAGGATGCCATCACCTTCATCAAACAATCTCGGACTGTGTTGCCAAGAATGTACCTAAATAGAGTCTAGGAGAACCTCTGCCCTCAGTTTGTTCATGACTTCAAAGGCTTTAGTATTGATGACAGTTTGGCTGATGTAAACAAGAGTATTTGCCTTGTACAGCAGCTTGGATCAGATGAAGTTGGGGAAGAAGACATTTGCGAATTGCTGCAATCCCACCGGGTGGAACTCTCCAATGAAGACCTGCTGGAGACAGAGAAGGAGTGCATGGAACAGCTGTTGGAGGCAGAAGCAGCAGCAGCAGCATCAACCTCAGCAGCAGATGAACCGTTATGAGCTTTGACAACCAAGAACTTGTCTGGGTGTCTGAAGCTCATCAGAAAAGCACTGGCCATCATTGAAGAAAATGACCCAGATGCTGAAAGAAGCTCAACTGTTTCCCATGCAGTGATGGGCAGCATGGCCTGTTACGAGGTTATGTTGGGGGGGAAAAAAAAGAAAAAAAAAAAGAAAAAAGAAAAAGAAAGAGAGAAAAAGAAACAACAGACAATAACATCATTCTTCCAAAGGAAAAGTGCTGAAAAAGATGCAGGACCAGACTCGGAATGAGATGTGGATGTAGAAACAGACACGGGACCAGACTCAGAACAAGATGTAGATGTGGAAACGGACACAGGACCAGACTCGGAACGAAATGTGGATGTAGAAATGGACACAGGACCAGAACTTGGAACGAGATGTGGATGTGGAAATGGATGAGGACCAGACTCAGAGCGAGATGAGCCAGATGTGGAACCACACCATCGCCCTTAACTTCTTAAGTCAAAGGAACACGACCCCCGACTTTACATGTATTCTTATGGGAAAAAATACATTTACTTTACGCGAAATTTACTGTACACGATCCCTTCAGGAATGTATCCCTCGCGTAAAGCGAGAACTACCTAGTACCTGTATTCATGAATAGGGGGGGTTTATGAAAGGTTTCTCATACAGTACATTAAAAATGGTACCATGCTTTCTCTTCAGGAATCCACATACTGGGGTTGGCATGGCACCGATGATGCTTTCTAAGGGCTGGAAGCTAAACCATGTACCAAAAACTAGTTAATTATTTAACTCTTGCAGGATGATGGTAGTTAAAAAAAATAAATAATAAAATAAATGAAGATGTGTAATGAGATTTGCAACAATGTCAGTGGTTCAATTTGGACTCTGACTCTCTCACCTGTGCCTGAACGTTTCCTGCCTAAGAGTGATGACTGTGTGACAAGTTACAAAGCTTTTAGCCACAAATCTCTCTCATGGCAGCACCAGCTCAGAATATAAGCATACTGTATACAGTGGGCCCTCAGTTCGTGTGAACCATATAACTATAACATTCTTCACTAACCTCCTATCAGCCCCTCTTGACCAGGAAATATTCAATCTGGCTACTATTTCCCCCTGACTCATTTGTAATCAAACTACTCTCTCCTTTCCTAAAATGTGTGTTGCACACAATCATATTCATTGCCTCCCCAAATTTGAGTATCCTTTCCCCTTTCCCATCCCTTGTACCATATGCACATCCCCCATGTACCCCTTCATATCCATCAGCTGCTTCATGCACATGGCCAAATAAATCCCCACCTAAAACTATAACCTCATCATCGCCCATACCACTTACCAAACATATTAAGTCATCCCAGAATCTATCTTTTTCTACATCATCCAAGCCAAATTGTGGAGCATATCCAGATATAACTAAAGTCACGAATTTTCAAGCTTTGCTATAATCCTTCCATTTGCACTCATTACATTCATGACACATTCCACCCATTTCTCCTCAACCATCACAAACATGCCACCATATCCATCTCTGTCCCCTCTAATTACGGACCAGTAACTATCATGTCTTCTCTTGGAAGTGTTTGAGACTGTAATTAATAAGCACACAGTTAAACATCTTGAATCCAACAACTTAATTAGTGAAAGACAGTGTGGTTTTCACTACAACAGATCCACTATTGATAAACTCATACCATCCATCAGTCAAGTGACCAACATGGAGAAACTCATACATTAGCCCTTGATACTTTTGAAGCTTTTGACAGTGTGGCATTGTTCCCTGCCATCCAAGCTCCCTTGCTATGGGCTAACATCTTTTGTTCCTCTTATTTCTTCATATCTCAGCGACAGAGAGATAGAGTAAAAGTGGATGATGTACAGTATATTCCAATTTCCACTCAATTAATTTCAGGTGCCACAAGGGTCAGTTATGGCTCCAACCCTATTCCTAATTCATATTAATGATCTCTTGCCTGTCACCCATAATCCCATCCATTCATATGCAGATGACTCAACACTTTACAGTTCATTCACACTTAAACACCCATTCACAAAGTTCATCCTCCTTTCGGGATTTTGGCGAAAGCTTTGCCATTGTATTTGACATCTCAAAGGCTTTCGATCGAGTCTGGCATAAATCTTTAATTTCCAAACTGCCCTCTTACGGTTTCTATCCTATCAATGCCTTCAATTCTAGCTTCCTTTCTGGTCGTTCTATAGCTGCTGTTGTAGACGGCCATCGTTTTTCTCCTATATCTATCAACAGTGGTGTTCCTCAGGGCTCTGTCCTATCACCAATTCTCTTTCTTTTATTCATCAATGACCTTCTAAGCTGTACATCGAATCCTATCCACTCATATGCTGATGATTCCACCCTTCACCTTTCCATTCGGTTCCCGCAACATCCATCTCAGCAGTTACAACAAACAATGGATGAGACTATGGCACACCTAATGGCTGACTTGGCTCGTATCTCTGACTGGGGTAAAAATAATCTTGTTGTTTATAATGCATCAAAGACTCAGTTTTTATACCTATCAACCCATCAAAATCTTCCACAGGCGTACCCACTAATGTTTAATAATATCCAGCTCAATCCTGCATCATCCTTGAACATGCTTGGGGTTTCATTCACATGGGACTTATCTTGGAAAGATCATATTGCATTTCTTGTAAAATCTGCTTCCAAGAGATTAGGTGTGCTAAGCCGACTCCATGCCTTCTTTACCCCTGCACAGTTGTTGACTTCATACAAGGGTTTTATTCACCCCTGTTTAGAATACAACTCTCACGTGTGGGGAGGCTCCCCACATACAGCTCTTCTCAATAGGGTGAAGTCAAAGGCTATTCATCTCATCAAGTCTACTCCTGTTACTGGCTCCCTTCAACCTCTGTCTCTTCACTGCACTGTTGCCTCTTTATCTCTTTTCTATCACTATTTCAATGGTCTCTGCTCCTCTGAACTGTCTGGTTGCATCCCTCCACCTCTACGATGGGCGGTAGCACCCGTCTAGCAACAAACTTTCATCCCTTTTCTGTCCAACTCTTTAATGCATGAGTTCATTGTTACTCCCAGTCTATCATTTATGCAACAGGTCAACTCTGGAACTGTCTCCCTCTGTCAGCACTTCCTACTTCCTATGATCTCCAGTCTTTCAAACGCAGTGTCCAGGCATCTCAAAATGAATGGATCTTGAATTTGGCTCTCCTTTGTACTGTTTTTGTTTTTTTCTTGGAAGGAATGTTCATGCAGGCTCAGCCTTTGGTTCCTTCTTTCTCACTTAAAAGAAAAAAAAAGTATCTCTAACTCACAACTCTGTACAGCAATCTCCATAAATCAAGACTTATCTAAGATCACTGAATGGGGACAAAATAACAATGTTTCATTTAATGCTAGTAAAATCAGATATATACAATTTACTAATAGACAGATATTGCCTGATTTCTATATTACCTTCAATGCTACTAATATTCTTATATCTAAAAGTACTGAAATTCTCAGTGTTTCACTTAATAATGCCCTCAGCTGGACCTCTCATGTTATATCACATGCTAAAACTGCTTCGAAGAACTTTGGATTATTGTACGTGTCTATAACTTCTTCACTGACGGGCAGATCTCTAAAAGTACTGAAATTCTCAGTGTTTCACTTAATAATGCCCTCAGCTGGACCTCTCATGTTATATCACTTGCTAAAACTGCTTCGAAGAACTTTGGATTATTGTACGGTGTCTATAACTTCTTCACTGACGGGCAGATCGCTATAATTTAAGAGTCATGTGTGCTCTCAGCTGGAACCTTGTTCACCCTTGTGGAATGGATGTGATGAGGTTGTATTAAAACAACTAGACAAAATTCAGTACAAAACTGTTAGAATTATTAACAACCATACTATTACAAATGAACTACAGTTCCTCCCCTACAAATAAGAGGGAATGTTGTCTCCCTTGCATTATTTTACAGATACTTTTATGGCAAATGCTCAGACAAAGTTGCATCCATTGTGCCACCTCTCCATGCCTTCTTCCGCACTACACGGACATCTAGTAGCGCTAATGTGTGGACTGTCACACTGCCACGTTGCAAAACTTCTGCCTATCAGAATTCTTTTCTTCTCCGAACTGCATCTCTTTGGAACTCGTTTCCCCTGAGTGGTTTCCACCCAAACTTCAATATACGACTGTTGAAGTCCAACTGTTACAGATTGTTTATGAATGGAGGACACCTGTACTCTGGTGTATAGATTATTATTATTATTATTATTATATTTTTTAATTCATTTGTGTTTCCTTCCTCTGTTCTATATGTCTATATATATATTATATATATATATATATACATATATATATATATATATATATATATATATATATATAGTATATATATATATATGCCAAAATAGCCTATAGCTACTGTACTTGCAGTCCATCCTGGAAATCATTCTAGCTGACCCTCCCCTGAATCTGACTTCCTGTACGCAATCAACATCCACGCCCCTCCAACCCATCTTTATTGCTTCCCTTGCTCTACCCATCAAACTATCCACATTTCACGATGCCACTCTCAAGCCCCTATGTGATTTGATTTCTGCAGGCTTTCCATTATTATTCCTTTTTCTTCTCAATTTTGTCATAAGCAAGGTAAACAAAGGAGAAGACAGATCACAGGCCCTGCCCACCTGCACAGACCCAAGTCCAGGCATGGGATCTGAGACCTACCGCCCACCAGTCGTGACCAGTGGCTGTGACAGTGGACTCGGGGCACACTGCCAGGAAAACTAAAAGGACACCCTCCAAGAATGCCTTGGCACTGCAAATGCCCCACCATTATACATCCACTGATTGGGTAGACTCCTGGGATGCTACTCCCAGGTTTAGGTCCCCTCTCTGCTGGGTGGAAGTGGCAGCCTGGGAACCACAATGCCCTGTACCCTCTGCCACAGATCCAAGCCCCACCTCATCCCAGTCCCAAAATTGCACTGGTGGAGCCCGCGTCCTGTCTCCTTTCAGTTCCGCCACTAGGTGACTGGGACAAAGTTTTCTGGCTGCACACCCTTGATAGGTGTCAATCCCTGTGACGCAGTGGGATACATTGTGTGACTGGCTGGTGCTACTGTCTATTCCCTCACATCCTAATACAGGTATACCTCACTATATGATCCTTCTTTGTGCGATACCCCACCTTAACCCGCCCCGTCCCGGAGACGTGAATTCACGTCCTCACATGATGTGCACTCATATCCCGGAGACGTAAATTAACGTGGCAACATTGGAAGGTCCCTAATTTGCACAATTTTAAATTTAATTTGCACAATTTTCAATTTTCGCGAGTGATTTTTGGTACGTATACACGGGACACCTTCCTCTACAAGATGCCAGGCAGGGGCAATGCCTTACCCAGCATGACCTCCTCCCCCCCCTACATGCCCTTTTCTCAGCAATTCACCTGTTATCAGTGACCTGGCCAGTAAAGCCATGTCATGCCACGGTACGAAATTCAGGGCCAGAGTGATTCCCCAATCGATGACAATGTGGAGGACAAACATTAGAGGAAGAAACAGTCAGAAATGATGATCAGGTAATGTGGCAAAAAAAGGTCAGGAATGGTGATGAGTTAGTGAGTGAAACAATGCTTATAATGCTTATATTACCGTTTGAAAACCAATATACTCTCGTACTACATATAAATTCGTACCAAATAAATAAATAAATACCGTTTATGAGTGGTGTGGAATAGTTATCCTCCCACAGAACTCGTTTTCTTTGCAGCCAGCCTGATAGAAAACCCTGTAAGGTAAGGAGGTACTCCTACCTGGATCGAGTATTTTAAACCACAGGTGAGCGATTTCTCTATGAATTTTTGATGTTTCTCACCAAAAGCGGATGTTTGAGCAAAAAAAAAAAAAAAAAAAAAAAAAAAAAAAGGTCCAAAAATGTCGGGACTGGGGCGTACCACTGCCCAGAAAATGTCGGGATGGGGGGGGGGGGGTTAATGATGTAAAAAAAATTAACACCCTTCCCTGCCTAACAATGGCGAGTCCCCAGTTATGCGACGGGTTTTGTTCTGAACCGATTTTGATGACATTTTAGACAAATTTTGTGTTTAAGTTGATTTACAAACTTTTTAGACTTAAATTAATGTGTTTTAGTCATAGGTGGGGTGAACACTGTCATTTTTGGGTACAGTTTACTACAGTATGTTTAATTTTTTTCCATACTTCATTTTTTATTATTTTTATATTTTATTTTTGGGTTTAAGCAAGTTATTAACTGCTTTTAGACTTAATTTTGCTTGTTTTAAAGCTATTTGGGGGTACAGGTGAGCTAAAACTTGTTTTTGGACTCATTTGGGTAGGTTTTGGACTTGGTTTGGGGAGGGGGGGAATCCCAAGGCTCCCAAATGCATCCCTAAACTTTCTATGTTATAATGTTACCATTTAACAATACCCCGACTCAACGACGGGTTTTCCCAAACGCGTATCATCGTTATAGCCAGGACAACCTGTACTAGGAAGTACTGACTAATTCACTCGTATAGTATTAAAAACCTTGCCACTGCAGGGACAAGCCAGCCCAACGTAGTGCCGGTCCCAAGCCCAGGTAAATAGGGAGGGTTGATGGCAGGAAGGGCATCCAGTCGTAAAACACTGCTCAAACCTATGATTAGTTATCTATCATTGGCCCTGGACCGGGGCATCTCCAAGAGGCAACGCACAGGGACCTCGCCTGACCCATAACAAGTGAGCAAGGGCTACTACGTCATGAGTGGGCACAGCTGAAGAAGCGAGCTCTGAGGGTGGGGGGTGCTGAATGTGGGGAGCATGACCAGGAGAGGTTTGGAACTGGCTGATATGATGGACAGAAGCAAAGTGAGAGTATTGTTTGTGCAAGAAACAAGGTGGCAAGGAAACAAGGCAGGTGACATCAACGCAGGGTATAAGCTCATCGGTAGTGGAGCAAATGCACAAGGAAGAAACGATGTTGGAATCATCTTGGATATGAATTGGAAGGAGGGGCTGGTGGGTATGGGAAGAAAAAGTGATCGGATAATGAGTGTGAAACTGGAACATGGTGGCTTGGTGCTAAATGTGGTTTGTGCCTATGCAACGCAGGTAAGGTGTGTGAGGGAGAAAAGCAGGAGTTCTGGAGGCATCTGGATGAAGTATTGGTAGGGGTTCCCAGAGGAGAGAGAGTTTTCATTGGAGGAGATGTGAATGGTCATGTGGGTAGGGAGAGCGATGTGTTTTCTAGAGTGCATGGTGGTTTCGGAAGTGGAGTGAAGAATGCAGGAGAGATCATAACTGACTCCGCACTGGCAGCAGACATGATTATTCTACATACTTTTTGTTAAAAAGCCTGCAAATCAAATTATCACTTACAAAAGTGAACTAAGAGAGTCAAATTGATTTTCTGCTATGTAGAAGGAACCATCTGGAAGAAATTGTGAACTGTAAAGTGATAAATGGCGATGGGCACAACATCGGCTTACAGTGGTGGACTCAGAAGTTAGCGTGAGGAAAGGGAACAACATGGAACTGCAAAAATCAAATGGTGGAAGTTGAAAGAGGAGGACTTAAAGAGTGTAGAACCAGAGTTATGAGAAATAACACCAGAAGAGAATGTAAATGAGTGGTGGGAGAACATCAAGATAATTAAGCAGGAGAGGGAAGAACTGCTGGGCAAAACATTTGGAAAAAGCTCCCCAAAAGATATGGAAAAATGGTGGTGGAATGAGGAGCAGAAGCAAAGGGTAGATGAGAAGAAAGAGGCAAAGAAGAAATCTGACAGAACTGGGAATGAAGAAGATAGAGGATAAACACAGCAAACAATGCAGCCAAAAAAGCAGTAACAAGAGCAAAGGCAAGAGCAGTGGATCAGCTCTACGAGGAACTGGAAACACTGGAAGGACAGAAGAAAATCTTTGCGTTCGGAAAAGAAGGAACAAAGTGACGAAAGATATTACGCATATACAACAGATAAAGGATGATGGGGATAGGGTACCGAG
Source organism: Coenobita brevimanus (assembly GCF_032717465.1). Taxonomy (NCBI): domain Eukaryota; kingdom Metazoa; phylum Arthropoda; class Malacostraca; order Decapoda; family Coenobitidae; genus Coenobita; species Coenobita brevimanus. Next base: position 30,829,278 of record NC_137024.1, read on the forward strand.
TGCAAAGGAGGGCATAAAAGGAAGGTAGAAAGAGTATTTTGAAAAGTTACTGAGCAAGGAAAACGAGAGAAGTTGTTTTTGGAGATGGGACACCAAATGAGAGGGAAACACCGGAAACTAGTAGGGAGGATGTCAAAGCAGCATTGAAAAAGCTGAAAAATGGGAAGGCAGCGGGACCAGATGAAATACTAGCAGAGGCATGGAAAAGTTTGGGAGAAGATGGAGTAGATGTACTTGTAGAGTTAATGCAGAAGATATATGATCAGAAGAAAATACCGGTACTGGAGGCCTAGCGAAAAAGTGTGATAGCACCGATCTATAAGGAAAAAGGTGACATTCAGGATTGTGGGAACTATTGGGATATAAAGCTGATGTCACACACAATGAAAATATGGGAGAGAATAATAGAGAAAAGGTTAAGGGAGGAAACAGAGATTGGTGAACAACAATTCAGATTCATGCTAGGAAAAGGAACAACAGGTGCAATCTTTGCAGTGCATCAAATCCAGGAAAAATTTGGAGAGAAACAGACAAAGCTGCATATGATTTTGGTCGACTTGGAAAAAGCGTATGATAATGTGCCAAGGCAGGAAGCATGGAGATGTATGAGGGAGAAGGTATTTCAGAAAAGTATGTGAGATGGGTTAAAGATATGTATGACCTAGTGAGAACTAGGGTCAGTAGTAGTGTTGGTGTGACAGAGAAGTTTCCATTAAAAGTTGGGCAACATCAGGGATCTTCGTTGAGTCCCTATATCTTCAATTTGTTAATGGATATTTGGGGCAAGGCATCACAGAAGAGGCTCCATGGGTTATGTTGTTTGCAGATGATACTGTGCTGAATGATACCATCAGGGAGAGAGTAGAATGGAAGTTGGAGGAGTGGAGAATGGAAATGAAGGATAGAGGACTGGAAATTAGTATGAAAGATGGAATATCTATGCTTTAATGGAGAAGCAGATCAGGGAGATGTGAGTCTGCTGGGAGAAAAGATAAAAACAGCTGGATCATTCAAGTATTTGGGGTCGAATATAACAGCTGACTGCGGACTGGATGCAGAAATTAACCGTAGGATACCGGCAGGATGGAGAAACTGGAGAGATATGTCAGGAGTATGTGATAGAAAAATCAGTGCAAGAGTGAAAGGAAAAGTATTTAAAACAGTGGTAAGGCCTGCAATGATATACAGTTAAGAAACTTGGCCCATAAAGAAGTCTCAGGAGAGAAAGCTGGAGGTGGTGGAGATGCAGATGCTGAGATGGGTCACAAAAATGGATGAGATCGGGAATGATTAAGGTCGTGATAAACTCAAAGAAGGTGCAGGAGAGGTGAATACAATGGTACGGACATGTAATAACAAGGAATGAGGACCATGTGGATAGAAAAGTGATGGGCATGGATGTGGAAAGTAGACAGTGAAGGGGTCGGCTGAGGAGATGGTGGATGGACTGTATACAGCAAGATATGAGGACGAAGAATATACCAAGGGATGCACCTGTACATAGAGGAGAATGGAGACAACTGGTCAGAAACAGCAACCCCATATAATCATGGACAAAGCTGCAAAGACGATGAAGAAGACAGTATTAAAAACCTCTGTAGCAAAAATTCACGACTTCATCTACTTCCATGATCTGGAGAAATTTCTTTCTCTCTCTCTCTCCACACACACACACACACACACACACACACACACACACACATACTAGTACAAGTATATTTCCGTCTCTTACTAATTTGTACAACATCTACCCTTTCCATCTATGCAAATTTAGCATATTCAAAGCCCTTACCAGCATTAGGACAGCCACAGAGCAGCAGAGTACGGGTGTTGGGGTCAATGGAGGGCAGACGGGATATATGTTGCCTTACATCTTCCAAGTACTTCAGGGGTGGTGCCTGCTTCTTCATCACTGTTGCCATACGTCCCATTGCCGCTCGTTTAAGCTGCTTACATCGATAGAGAGAGTCACCATACTTAAGGAGCTTGATGTAATCACTGGCAATCTTGTCAATCAGGTGGCGAGCTATGTTGATCTGACCCAGAGAGAGCTTGTAGTGGTCCTTGTTGTACAGCGTGTTCAGCAGGTCTGCATAGAATGGGTGTAGGTCCTGCCAGCAAGAGAGAAATACTATAGAGAGAAATAACTATAACAGAAGCACATTAGACATCTAGATAGAATGAATAACATGATTTTGACAATTTTAAGATTATAGTGCAGGGCACATAAATCAATATCTCTACTGAAACTGGAAAGATACAATTTTGATAATACAAGACATGAGGTTCAGTCTGCACCAAGTTGTAAACAGAACAAAAATTCAAAGCATCACTTAAAAAAAAAAAAAAAAAAAAAAGTTCATATAAGTGTCCTGCTTGAAAAAAATAACAAAATACTTATAAATAAGCTCGCACCAAAGTTTGTTCCTTTTTCATATAAATTTATGCCATTTGCATTTTAACTTTTTATCTACCCTCTTCCCAAGGCTTGTACTGTACCCACCTCAAGCTTAGGGAAGTCAGTAAGGATTGTGGAGAGCTTATCATGGAAATTCTGCTGGGTGTACTTCACTTTGGTCATGTAGAAGCGGCGGATGCGTGATATTTTGTAGTGCTTGTGTATCACTGTTGGAGTCTTGCGCTGGGTCTTAGAGAGGATGATGTCAATGAAGTCCTGAAAAATCAATGATGCTGTAATTATAGCTCTGTCATCACAATTAACTTCACTATTTTAAGAAAATAGCTCAGTTCAACAATTTGCAATTTGTAAATCGTCCTCAATAAAAGGATATAAACCGGCACCGGCTCAATCCGATTGGAGCGCCTTAATTACCCACTAAACCACCACGTGCCATAATATGGTTACTGTATATGGTTATCACCCTGCATAGTAATTCATTACTGTATTAACATTAATCTTTGTACTGACAGTCCCATCTGTATGGAAATGCTCCTACTGCTGAATTATATAAATACACTGTAAAACTGCAATCTGTACATAAAAGTTTTTCTCAAATGATTAAATTTATAACTATGAACTATCTAACCCTAATCACATTCAGGACAATGAAGTCTTTTATACTTTACTCTCACTACAGTTAGATATACCATTTTACTCAGTTTACAGAAGGCTATCATAGTGCATTTAATGGACACTGTTCCTAACTTGTTTTTTAATGAGGCTGCTTCTCAGCCGGCTAAAGTCACCTGGTAGATGCAATGGGAAAAAGAAATTCACTCAATGAGGTAAACAATAGAAAGTCCTCCCAAAGCTGAATAACATCACCCAGCAATGGAGCAATGGGGAACTTTCAAAATTCTTTGTCATCCTCATCTTGGTCCAAAGCCAGTCCTTTACTGGTTACCATGCTTGTAATAGTTGTGGATTACTTTTACTTACGTAATGAACTGTGAGATACAGCAATGGCATGCTGGTATATCACTGAAGTAACTAAATATTACTTAGAACAATCATGATCAATAGGAATGACCTTTTTAATTTGTAAAATTTTATTATTTACGATCATAGACTTGCCACTCACGTGACAGTCTTTCACTTCATCATGCTGAATCGCTTTTATTACGTTAACTGAACACTGTACTCGGTCACTTATATAGATTAAGGCCTGATTATAATTCATTTTACTCATTCATCATCTAATCCAGTGTTGCCCCATGAGGAGTGTAGAAGCCCGGATCTAGGCAAGTTGGTCCTGAGAGTGACCAGCCTCACTCATCCCTGAGTGGCATTATGTGAGCAATAAACCCCAACCATCCCTTGGATATAAACCTGAACCAGCTAATCCGACTGAAGCACCTTCACCTGTGGACTGCAAGGCATAGCTCAGGCTGGGAAGCCCTGCATTGTGAGCCACAGCTCTGGCTGTGCTAACCTTCCAGTGGCTGTGCATCACTGCTCACTACTCCACCCCTACGCAAAGCATGGTCCTACGCAAAGACGAAGTTTTTTTTTTTTTTTTTTTACCAGATCATGCCCTGGATGTTTATCTTTAAATTTATAATAAACAAAAACAATAAACAAAAAATCTTTTTTTCTCTACTCCACCCATTGGCAAATTTATGAATGGCACTACGCATCTTCAAGTTTATAATAACCCAAAACTATTTTTTTTATAATTTTTTGCACACCACGGGGTGGGCCAAAAAAAAATGTAAATGCACAATCCCTGGGTTAATTACCCACTAAACCACCAGGTGCCATAATTTCGTTATAAGGTTACCACCCAGTGTAGTACATTTCATTACTGTATTAACATTAATCTTTGTACTGAGTCCTTGTATTATCTGAGATTTAATATTCTGTAACTTTAAGCCTTTAACATGTTGCCAAAACAAACACATCCATCCATCCATCATCCAATCCTACATAGCCCCACGAGGAGCGTATGAGCCCGGGGCTAAGCAGTTGGTCCCGACATTTAAGATGAGAGTGACCAGCCTCACTTATCCTTGAGTGGCATTACATGAGCAATCAACCCCAACCACCCCTTGGATATAAACCTTCATCGGCTCAATCCGATTGGAGCGCAATAATAACTTTAAGCCTTTAACATGTTGCCAAAACTCACACATGTGCATTAAAGGGGCAGTCCTGAATGGCAGAAAAGACCTCTGCATGCTTACTACTGCACACTCTTCCACCAGTACAAGAGCTGGCCCTACTCTGTCTGTCTTTAGCAAATATTTGAGAATATAAAGTAAACGCAATGGGTTAAATGTGATAAAGGATGTCAACTTAATCAATCCTTTCGCTGCATTTTACGACTATAGTGTTTCTCTACATTATTGCCTTTCACTGCGGAATATGACTGTAGTCGACAGGCCTCAAAAAACGGTTTGAACTGGCCGCGCGGTACTCCAGGTTCTTGCCGACATTGCTATGGCAATGGCATCCCAGAATGTGCTGCCCTCATACGGTGGCAAGTCAAAACATCACGTCAACAAATGTGCCCGCCCAGCTGATCGAGCGCTTGGCCGTGTGTCACAATTTCTTGGAGATTTACCATTATTTAGGTGAGTTATATGCAATGTAATGTGATTACATGTTTTTTAAGAAGGTGCTGGGCATGTAAGTGTACAGAAAACATTTGATAATGAATATAATATTGCAGTAAACACTGGATCTTTACATATCAGCTGGCCAACATCTCAGAGTCCTTTTAATTAAATTCCCGGCAAATTTTTTATGTATTCATCATCCTGCTGATAATATATGTAGCTATTAAGGAATTTTAGGGCCGACAATGGAAATGTAAGTATTAGGCAGTCACAAAAATGTTGCAGACATTACCTAACGCCATTTTAATTTTTTGCTGGAGAATTGACACATTTTGAGAATCAAGCCAAAAATAAATTCAGCAACAAAAGGGTTAAAGAACAGGATATCAGCCTTCTTTATGATCCATGTCTTAGCCTACAAATGTCAACTACGTCACCAACCTTCCTCATACCTCTGACGTCACGATACAGAATTTTATATTTAATAATGGAAAGAGTTTTAGAAGGTATGATTAGACAAAGAGTGAATATTGATGAGATGCAGTTTGGGTTTATGCCAGGTAGGGGGACCACTGATGCCATATTCATTGCTCGACAGCTTCAGGAAAAATATATTGGTAGAAGGGATCTGTATTTTGTTTTTGTTGATTTGGAAAAGGTCTTTGACAGAGTCCCTAGAGAGGTGGTGAAATGGGCAATGACAAAGCTTGGCTTGGAGGAGTTGCTCGTTAGGGTGGTTATTACTATGTATGTGGGTGCTCGCACCCAGGTAAGAGTGAATGGAGATTTAAGCGATGAGTTTTCCGTGAATGTTGGTGTGCATCAAGGGTCAGTTTTGAGTCCCATGTTGTTTATCATGGTACTTGATGCCCTCTCATGTGACTTTAGAAAAGGACTCCCGTGGGAGATGTTGTATGCTGATGATTTGGTGTTGATTGCAGAGAACGAAAGGGAGGTGGAACAACGGTTTCGGAAGTGGAGAGATGGTATGGGGCACAAGGGCTTAAGGGCAAATGCAGATAAAACAACAGTGATGATATCTAGGGTTGGTGGCGGTACTGTCAAAGACGAGGGAGAGTGGCCATGTGCAGTTTGCCACAAGGGCGTGGGAAGTAATTCCATTTTGTGCGGTGTTTGCGATAAATGGGTGCACAAGAGATGTAGTGGTATCAGAGGTAGACTGCGAGATAATGCTGATTTTATGTGTACGGCGTGTCGGGGAGAGCAGGTGGAGATCGTCAGGGGTGAAAGGATTGAACTTGCTGGTGAATCTCTTGAGTGTATGGAAGAGTTTTGTTATTGAGGAGACATGTTATGTGCTGGGGGTGGGGCTGGAGCTAGCTCTGTGGCTAGGGTGAGAAGTGGTTGGAAGAATTTCAGGGAGCTGTTGCCTCTCCTGACACTGAGAGGACTCTCCCTACGTGCTAAGGGGTCTTTGTATGCAGCATGTGTTAGGAGTGTAATGCTGTATGGTAGTGAGACCTGGGCAGTAAAGGAGGATTTTCGCCAGCTCAGACGTACAGAAATGACGATGATTAGGTAGATGTGTAGTGCGTCCCTCCGTGCAAGGTCTGGTGGGGCTGGGTTTACGATGGAAGAGTTGAGAGGTAGGACGGAACTGGAGTGTATGGTGTTGTGATGAGGAGAGGTAGATTGAGATGGTTTGGACATGTGGAGAGGATGGGAGATGATAACTGGGTGAGGAAGGTGAGAAGTGTTAATACTGGGGGTGGGGTTATGAGGGGTAGACCGAGAAAGAAATGGGACGAGGTCATTAAGTGTGACCTCAGGGTTAAGTGACTGAACAGGGAGGCTGCAATGGATCGTGAAGCATGGAGAGCCGCCATTAGGTGACCAAGGCTGACGCATGCAAGCATGTTGGAGCCTTTAAAAACTAAACGAAACGAACTTACACTATGATACTTTGAAAGTTTATTTTTCTTCTAACACTTGATATACATGGGGAATTAATGACTTGTACAGTAACATGACTGGCCCTTTAAAAAAAAAAAAAAAAAAAAAAAAAAAAAAAAAAAAAATTGCCTTGCAGGTTTTCACTACTACTGCTGTTATAACTTTACCATGACCCTCTGATTTGTATTTACGGCAAAATTACATGACTTGGAAGAGTTTTAATGGAATAATATCCTGCATTTCATGGACATCTCATCAAAGTGTCAGGAGCTTTACACTGTCCGATGCTAGCTCTGTGACTAGGGAAGGTGCGGTTAGAGGAAGTTCAAGGAGCTGTTACATCTTCTAACTCTGAGAGGGCTGTCCCTCAATGCTAAGAGATCTTTGTATGCAACATATGTTAGGAGTGTAACACTGTATGGTAGTGAAACCTGGACAGTAGAGGAAGAAGATATTCATAGGCTTAAAAGTACAGAAATGACACTGCTTAGAGGCCTGGGAGGGGGGGCTAAGTCTGTGACTGAAGAGCTGAGAGGAAGACTGGAACTGGTGTTATGATGAGGGGTAGACTGAGATGCTTTAGGTATACCTGGAGGATGAAGGATGACAAGTGGGTGCGTAAGGTGAGAAATGAACGTCATGGTATGGTTACATAAGGCACACCCAAAAAGACAAGTGATGAGGTCATGGAGTGTGACCTCAGGGATAAGAGACTGAACAGCGAGGTAGCCAGAGATCGAGCAGCATGAAAAGCCGCCATGTGGTATGCAAGGCTAATGCAAGCAAGCTTGCTGGGGCCTTTATATATGATAAATTACAATATAACTATCTTTTACTCTTGCTGCTACCAGATGATTTTACCCTAACTCACCCGATGTAGTGCTGCTCTCGGACAACTGCCCGTTCCTCTCTTCTTTCCTTCCTTCCTCTTCTGTCTTTCTTTCCTTCATTCTTTACTCTTCCCTTTGCCTACAGGTGACTTTACACTTCCTCTTCTGTCTTTCTTTCCTTCACTCTTTCCTCTTCTTTCTGCCTATGGGTGACTCTACACTGTGTGACAAGCCAAATGGTTTCCTGTACACCAGGAAACCATTTACTATGCTGGGTAAATCAGGGTTGGAAAAAAACCCGAGTTTTTTTTTTTAAATCCCAACCCAGTTTTTTTCTTCTTATTCCTTATATTTATATGTAAATTTGTTAAAATAAGCAACAAAAAAGTAATTTAGAGTGACACAGAATGTTTTAAGTGTTACTGGTATCTGAAGAACAGACACTTGTTTAAGACATGTTGTTTTTGTTACAAGGTGGTCCAGTAGGACAAAGCCTCTGTTAACTTGTACTGTACAGGAAATTGACGGGTGAGGTAGGTTTGAATACTCCTGACTCAGTATGATGTAAACCTACAGTTCTGTAAGTAAAATTTAACTATATTAAGTAAAATACACACACAAGCACACACACACTTAAGCTGTTTTTTTTTTAGTTTTTTGTTTTTTTGTTTTTTTGGGGGGTGGTTTTTTTTAATGCCAACCATGGTGGTAATTATATAACCAACTTATGGCACCTGGTGGTTTAGTTGGCAATTAAGGTGCTCCAACTGGACTGAGCCTGTGCAGGTCTCTATCCAAAGGGTGGTTGGGGTTTATTGCTCACATTATGCCACTCAGGGATGAATGAGGCTGGTCACTCTCATCTTAAATGTCAGGACCAACTTGCCTAGCCCTAGGCTCCCATGCTCCTCATGGGGCAAAGCAGGATTAGATGATGGATGGATGGACAGAACATCTTCATAGTGACTTGGTTAATGTGGGCTGCATAATTATCCAGTTCAAAGTTTCCCAAGAGCTGAACAAACTCATATGGACTGAAAGAAAAACATTAAATTTACCTTAGTGGAGTGAAGGGAGTAGTCTGTCCAAGCTCAGTAAGACACTCACACTTTAGATTAACCTGCATTTTTTTCTGCCTCAGAAAAATCAAGGTACATCATACACATCAAACAAATACGGTAGTGAACTTCAAAACCTTGATCACTGTAATTCAACATAGGGTTGGCATGACAGAATGATGAGAACATACAGTAGTCACTCTGCAGAAATGAACTCAGGTCTGCCTTCCGTGACAGCTAGTAAAAACTGTGTGTCACTGCAAATGGTTGCCCATGAACTGTGCAAAAATATCGTAGTGGTATTTGGTAAATATAGGATTTCAGACAATTAAGTAATGGCAAGCTTCAGTAAAGCTCTACTCTTACTCAGAAATAATTTAAGAATGTATATATGAAGGCCAACACCACCAAGTTCATTACTAGCTAAAATAAAGAACTAACTATGTTTAGCTCTCGGATGACTGCATTTTCCTCTCTTCCTTCCTTCCTTTCTCTTCTGTCTTTCTTTCCTTCTTTCTTTCCTCTTCCTTCTGTCTGTGGGTGACTCTACACTAAGTGATAAACCAAATGCCTTCCTGTACACCTGGACACCATTTACTATGCTGAGTGGTAACCATATAACCAAACTATGATGCCTGGTGGTTTAGTGGGTAATTAAGATGCTCCAACCGGATTGAGCCTGTGTTGGTTTACATCCAAGGAATAGTTGGGGTTTATTGCTTACATAATGCCACTCAGGGTTGTTTGTGGTTGGTCACTCTCATCTTAAATGTCAGTACCAACCTGCCTAGCCCCAGGCTCCTACTCTCCTCATGCGGCAAAACAGGATCAGATGATGTATGCGTGTATGTACAGTACAGTGTTTAAGGGATTACCAGACGGAAGACCAATTTACACATAAGCAAAATAACCAGTCATAAGTATACATCCAAGTGATATTATTCTTTATGAAAAAGTATTTTAGTGACTTAAGTGGTCTAAGTTTTTAGCAAACCTCAAGTTTACCTAGACATATACTGTATAATAGTCAAGACAGTTACGTTACTGTTTTGGGACCAGAACTTTTACAATACTGTTTAGGGTCCAGGACTTTTGCAATACTGTTTTGGACCCAGGACTTTTGCAATACTGTTTTGGACCCAGGACTTTTGCAATACTGTTTTGGACCCAGGACTTTTGCAATACTGTTTTGGGCCCAGGACTCAGAATTATAGTCTCACCAGCTAGGAAGCAGATGACCTTTAAAAACTCCCCCATAGTCAGAAACAAAACAATCAAGATCTCTCATTACAAAAGGGATACTGAGGAATGTATTTAACCCCTCGATGTGGCTGGATAAAATCATCACCAGTGGTCAGAATAGAAGTTAAGATTTCCTGTGGCAAAAAGTTCACTCTGTTAGTATCAAGCAGCAGATCACAACTGGTACAACAGTGATATTACCGAAGAAGACGGGACAGTGGTGATTTTCTTGAAGTTGTAGTGCGACATCTTGGAGGACTTCTGGGGTTCTCACCTGAAATATTAGTTGAAGTTACACTCAGCATCTGTACTAAATACTGACAAAGCACTATTATGCAGTAACTGATAATGACATAAAATCATGCCACATATGAAATAAATGCACCAAAAATCATTAAAAAACATAAAGGACCAATATAGGTGGGCAATAAACAGTGACAACCCTAATACAAAACTATGTCAACACCATTCAACCACAACATCTAGAAGCTGAGGTGAAGGTGGGGGCAGACGCTGTGACGTGCATGGCTATGGTACTCATCTCCATAACTAAGCATTTGAAACTAATATACAAGGCCAGTGCACCACTCACTTACCAGTACCATATTACCTCCATTGGGTGTTATCCTACGTACAGTACTCAAGGGCAGTACCAGTGACCCACATCAGGATTGGAAACCCTCCCCTCCCTCCTCAGGAAGAAGGAACCAATAGCCAAGGGCCTGCAAACTGCTTCCTCCACGAAAACAAAAACAAGATAACAGAGAGCCAAATTCAATAGCCGTTCATTTCAAGATGCCTGGACACACTGTTTTGAAAGACTGGAGATCGTAGGCAACAGGAACTACAGGCCTCCCCCAAGAGGGGAATCACACCAGCCGCATGCCGATACGTATCTACTGCGGCTCGAAATGTGACCTTGACCTTGACATACTTTCACCAATTTTGAACTTGAAGAAGATTTCCATCTCCAATGCACACCTGTAAATTTTGTGATGATATCTTGAGTTGTTGTGAAGTTACTGTGGTAACAGACACACAGACCTTGAACTACTTTCACCAATTTCAAACTCGTAGATTTTCATCTCTACTAAACACCTGTAAAATTTTGTGATGATATCCTGAGCGGCTGCAAAGTTATCGTGCTAACAGACACACACACAGACTGAAAACAATACTCGTAGATTTACATCCCTACTACACACCTGTAAATTTTTTTGATGATATCTTGAGCGGTGACAAAGCTACCATGGTAACAGACAGACAGACCTTGACCTAATTTCACTCATTTCGAACTCGTGATCGCTTCCCCCCCCCCCACTACTACACACCTGTAAAATTTTGTGATGATACCTTGTGCAGTTGCAAAGTTATCGTGCTCACACACACACACACACACACACACACACACACAAACTGAAAAACATACCAGCTTCATTATTGTGGCTGGTAAAAACAGACAGAGTGAGACAGCTCCAGGGTTGACCTGTTGCATACAAGAAGGACTGTGGGTAGTGGTTAACTCTTGCATTAGAGGGTTTGACAGAAAAGGGATGAGAGTTTGTTGCTAGACAGGTGTTATGTACCCGCAATAGTGGTGGAGGGATGCACACAGAGTTCAGAGGAGCAACGACCATTGATGTAGCGACAGAAAAAAGACAAAGATACAACAGTGCAGTGAAGAGACAGCGGTTGAAGGGAACCAGTAAGAGGAGGAGAGTTAATGAAACTAAAAGCTTTTGACTCCCCCCTACTGAAAAGAACTGTGTGTGGGGAGCCTCCCCACATATACAGAGTTGTACTCTACACAAGGGTGAATAAAACCCATGTATAAAGTCAACAACTGTGCAGGGCTAAAGAAGGTACGGAGTCAGCGTAGCACACCCAATCTCATGGAAGCAGATTTACAAGAGAGGTAACATGTTCTTTCCAAGATAAATCCCGAGAGAATGAAATCCCAAGTACAGTATGTTTCAAGATGATGCAAGATTGATCTGGATATTGTTAAAATTAGAGGGGACTCCTGTGAATGATTTTGTTGGGTGGATAGATGTAAGAAATAACTTTTTGATGCATTAAAAACAACAAGGTTATTATTACCACAATCAGAGATATGGACCAAGTCAGACATTAGGTGTGCCTCATCCCTTGCTTGTTGAACTGTTGAGATGGACGCTGCAGGAAGCGAATAGAAAGGTGAAGGGTGGAGTCGTCAGCATATGAGTGGATAGGGTTAGATGTACAGCTTAGAAGGTCATTGATGAATAAAAGGAAAAGAGCTGGTGATAGGACTGAGCCCTGAGGAACACCACTGTTGATATCTCTATGAGAAGAACAGTGGCTGTCTAGAACAGCAGCTACAAAATGACCAGAAAGAATGCTAGAGATGAAGGCATGGATAGAAGGATAGGAACCATAAGAGGGCAGTCTGAAAATGAAAGATTTATGCCAGACTCAACTGAAATCCTTTGAGATGTCAAGTGCGATGGCAAAGCTTTTGCCAAAGTATCGAAAGGAGGATGACCCGGAGTCTGAAAGGTAGGTGAGAGGAGCACTAGTGGAGTGCCCCTGGTGGAACCCATACCGATGATCAGAAAGAAGGTTGTGATGGGAAAGATGCTTTATTTTTTTATTTTTTTTTAAGAACAGACTCAAAAATTTTTGAAATACAGGATGTTAAAGCAACTGAGCTATAGTTAGAGGGCTGGGAATGCCACCCTTCTTTGGGACAAGCTGAATGAGAGCAAACTTCCAGCAAGAAGGAAAGGTGCAAGTTGATAGACAAAGATGAAAGAGTTTACCTAGGCAGGGTGTAAGCACAGAAGCACAATTCTTGAGGACAACAGGAGGGACCCTATCAGGCCCATAGGCCTTGTGAGTATTGAGACCAGTGACGGCAGATTCATAACTAGCAATGCTAACCAAATGGCTATCATGGCAGCTGTCAAGTGGTTTCAGTTGTTGTTATCCATCGTCATTCTGGCCAAGCAGACTCATCAACCACAGGAAAGCAATTGCCCTTGCAGGGCCATCCCATGCAGTGAACCAGTTCTTTTGTGGTGGATTGTACCTCACCATAATGATGTTCAGAGAAGAGTGTAGAGGTTTGTTCTCAGATGAACTCTGCATTTGCATCTCTCCACCCATACTAGGCTCCACATCACTCCAATATCTGGTTATATGCTTACCACCTAATGTTATAAATGGGTTCCTGGGTTACAGGAAACCAGCAGGCTTGTCGCTCAATGTACGGTCACCTAAAGTTGACAGAACTACGGGAAGTGAGTGGATGATGGTCACCACCACCAACCATTAAGTGGTTTCAGGAAAGTTGCAAAAGTAGCTGGAATCCAGAGTAATGGGAAAACACACACACACACAACCACAATAATGGGAGTCCAGAGCTGTCTATCTATCTATCTATCTATCTACTGTCAGCCTCCAGGAACGAATTGTGTACGAATTCCGGGGTTCTACTGTGTTATTATACATACAGTAATCCCTCCACTATCCGATATAATAGAGCCAAAGGCAAGTCCAGAAAGTGGTCCTGTCCGGATAGTGGGCCCCAGCCTCCTGGACTTGTACTTATGGACCCTAACTCAGAAAAACACCTATACAACTCCCTCTGGACATGCATAACACCTATTTAAGACCCAAATCACACCAATAAGGGATATAAAAGACTGAAATAAATGCAAAAGAAGCAGAGAATGAGGTTTTAGAGGTTTAGTTTATACAATATTTAACATTCTGGGTACTTACAACAAGTCTCTGGCTCCTGGACTGGTAGTTATGGACCCTAACCTAGCCTAACTCAGAAAAACACCTCCCTACTGCACATGTATAGCACCCAAGACCCTATTCACACCAATATGGGACATAAAAGTGTGAACTGAGGTTTTAGAGGTAAGTATGGAAAATACAGTACAATATGAAACATTCTGGGTACTTACAACAAGTCCCTGGCTCCTGGACTGGTACTTATGGACCCTAACCCAGCCTAATTTTGAAAGCCACCTAAGTAACTCCCTACTGGACATGCATAACACATATTTAAACCTATTTAACACCCTATTCACACCAATAATGGACATAAAGCTTGAAATAAACAAAAAGGAACCAAAGAATGAGACATTAGAAGTGACTGTACCTCATCCTGGGTAATTACAGAACGTTTGTGGCTGCCTTTTGTAAGGTTTTGGCAGTTGTGAAAATGCTCTTGAAGCACGTACAGTAATCCAGTGTTGTGCTGCACTTACAGTAATTCTTTGCACTGTGAGTTATAACTGTTTAACACTGCACATTGTTAACTGCACCAGGCCAGTTTCAACCACCATTTGCACTCCACAGCTAATCCTTTGCACTCTAATTCTAATTTCTTTACACTGCACAACATTGTAAATTCCTGTCTGGTCTAGTGGCGAGGTATTGCAGTTTATTCACAAAAAAATGAGCACGTGTGGCTCCCATTACGATATGCTACATCTGCGATCGAAGTTAGGCAATAACTGTTTGGGTGTTGGTGAGGGGGAAACAGAGTTGCCAGATTGCAACGGCCATATTACCAAACTCCTCAATTTTCATTACCAAATTCATAAAGCTAGCATTTACTCTTCACTAATTATACATACAGCAGAAATACATGTAATCACTCTTCGTATAATTAATAGCATGTTGGTTATTTTCACGCTACGTATCTTAGCAGATTAATCAGAGAGAGCAAACAATCCACCATCTCCATCCTGTGTATCCTCATACATGTGAAAAATCCATTTGGTAATGCATTACTCTGATTCATTACCAAACGAATTTTTCATGACCAAATTGGCCCACATTTGGTAGTGAAAAATACCCAATGGCAACCCTGACAGGGGAGGGGGGGAGGAAGGAACGGGTGAGGGTCGGTGGTGTAACAGCTGTTCGGCGCCGTGCGGCAATTTCAAATTACGGGTGGGAAAAAATTCGGATTTTGCGGGGATTTTTTATCTTTTTGGCCATTTTTGGGTTCTGAAGGTCCAGGCCCACAATGTCCAGTAAGTGGGGATGTCCGGAAGTGGGCGTCTGGATAGTACGGGGATTACTGTATTATACCATTTGACTAATGTAGTGAAGTTATAACACAGTACAGTACCGCAATGGTGGTCAAAACGGTTAAAAACCATTCATGCGATCCGGACTAATGTCTGATACATTGGAAAAAGTCCGGATTAGTAGGGGGAAGTCTGGATGTCGTTTTTATCGGAGTTTTGCATTTTTCGGAATGGTTTGGGCCCCAATTAGGCCATTATAATGAGTTCTTACTGTAACATTACATGCAACATGACATGCAAGTGAGCGAAGCTTCATATCTCTGATCCATCTACCTCAAAAATCAGTGTTCTGGTGGGGGTAAGGAGGGGGAGTTAGGGGGTAGATGTGTGCAGTTAACCTGACCTCTAGTGGCAGATTACCCAGTACAGTAATCACTCTAATATCCGGACGCCCAATAACCGAACATCCCCACTAACCGAACCTTATCGTCCTGGGATCAAACATTCCCAAAATGGTCCGAAAATCCAAAAAAATTGTTTAAAAAATCAATTTTTTGCCGTCCGTAATTTGAACTTGCCGCGCGCGCCGCGTGAGAGCATTGTTTTGGTTCGTCATTCCTCCGACGTCCGATAGAGCGCCGCTGCATCCTCCCCACTTCCCGCCTGTCTCTCACCGCGACTGGACCTACGCTCTTCGCCATGGCTGCCCACGTGCTCGCTTTTGTGGCGGTGCCTCCTGCTGCTCTCTGCCCTCCTCTTAGTGTGTGATGATGGCCCCGCCTCCTGAGAAAAGGAAGAGAGTGGTGTTGACTCTGGAGAAGAAACGGGAGATATTGGAGAAAGTTGATGCGGGTTGGTCTTCTTCACGCATTCTCCGCGAGTTCAACCTGGTCCGGTCGACTTTGTTCGATATCAAGCGTTCCCAAGACAAGCTCATGCAGTACACGGCTGACTTCTCGTCGAGAAGCAAACGAACGTGGAGAGGAAGGTTATGTTTACCCCCAAGAATGCAGAAATTGACCGCTCCATGTTGATTTGGTATCGACAGCAACGTGCAGCTGGTGTGATGGTACGTGGAACAGAGCTGAAGGCTGCTGCTGAGAAGTTTGCAAGGCTTCACGAAGCCCTAGACTTCAAGGCATCCGAGGGTTGGCTCTTCGCGTTCAAGTTGCGACATGGCCTTACTAACCATAAAGCATGTGGCGAAGCATTGGATGCTAACGAGGATGGAGTGGACGAGTTTCGGCACAAGGTGAAAGGCTTGATCGACAGGGAGGGCCTCACTCTCGGTCAAGTCTATAACGCTGACGAAACTGGCCTATTCTATCACTCGGTGCCAACGAACACTCTAGCCGATGAGACGGAGAAGCGTGTACCTGGCCGCAAGCTTTCTAAGGAACGGATATCTGCTTTGTGTTGTGCCAATGCTAACGGCATGCACCGGCTTAAGCCCGTTATTGTTGGCCGTGCAAAGCAGCCTCGGTGCCTTCGTGGGGTGATGGATGTCCTTCCTGTCGTATGGTACCATTCTTTGAAAGCATGGTTCACAGCTGTGATTTTCAAAGACTGGTTTCACCGTCACTTCGTCAAGGAGGTCATCCAGTACCAGACGAAGACACTGGGAATTCCTCGCGGCCAGGTAAAGGCTCTCCTTCTCCTCGACAATGCACCTGCCCACCTGTGCGACAAGGACTTGGTTGCTGAGAATGGCCGTATTAGGTGCATGTTTCTGCCACCTAATACGGCTGCTCTCATTCAACCCATGGACCAAGGAGTGATCGTGACAACAAAACGCCTGTACCGTCGGAAGTTCCTGGACGAGGTGATGGTTGTTCTCGAGGACGAGGACGAGCGCAGGGAAGGACGTGACACTCGAGGCAAGCGGACTTTGGAAAACCTTCGCCGCTACAACATCAAGTCTGCGCTGTACAACTGGGATAGTGCATAGAAGGAAGTCCCTGTGAAAACTCTTGAAAATGGTTGGTCTCGTCTGCTTCTCGGAACAGATGTGGAGTACGATTTCCTAGGGTTTGATGTGGATGACTTCCATGCACGGCTACGTACGCACGGCGACGATGTTGATGTGGACGATGTTCGTGAGTGGTTGGACGACGACGAGGGCGATCCTGGGTATCAGACGTTGTCTGATATCGAGATCGCGTCTTCGGTTGCTGGTGTCAGTCCCGAACTTGAAGATTCCGACGACGAAGGCGATGATGATGCGGACTCCTCTCAGCAGGACACTACTCCAGCCATCCCCAAGCTGAGTGCACTCCGAGAACATCTAGAGTTCGTCCTAGACTACCTGGAACACCCGGACTGCAACAGGGAGATGGGGCCCTTGGGACTCGTGGAGGAAGTGCGTGCTTTCCGGCAGCGCATCATCAATCGCCAGAATCGTCGGTCCTTGCGTCAGTCAACGACTGACAGTTTTTTCAGGCCCGTGACCCCCGCTGTGCCAAGCCCTGGTTCCACTCCGTTGCCTCCCCAAGACAGGCCCTCATGCTCCGAGCCACAGCCCAGCACATCAGCTACAGTGGAGTCACCGCTCGATGTGAGTTTGCGGCTATCTTCAGAGTCTTCTGTAGTCGGTACGCCATCACCACGACCCACCGATGCACCCCTTGGTCGCCTGCCAGTGATACTCTCGGACTCTGACAGCGAATAAACAGCAAGAACTTCTCCACTAGACCACACGGGAATTTTGAGTGTTGTGCAGTGAAAAAAAAAGTGTGTTGTGTTAAGGTTTTCAAAATGAGAGAAAAGACTCAGTAGAAAAGAAATTTAACGTAACTAACCTTCTTTGTTTTGGCTTTGGAAAATAAAAAAAACTTGGGAAAAGTTAATGTGCAACACTAAAATTTAATGGAACATTATTTGGACTAAAGTGAACACTGTGAAGAGAACGGACTTCTGTGTGTTATTGACTAAGTTCAGTGCAAGACTTCAGGAAGAGTGTACTGCAAGTGCTTCAGGAAATCATTCTTACTGTCAGAGTCCGAGAGGAGGCGGTTATTCATCGAGGTGGCCAGGGACTTGCTGTAAGTAGCCAGAATGTTTCATATTGTACTTTTTTCCATACTATACTTACCAGAATGTGTCATACTGTACTTTTTTCCATACTATACTTACCTCATGCATGTGCAGTAGGAATGTGTTTTTCAGAGTTAGGTTCGGTTAGAGTCCATAAGTACCAGAATGTTTATTAATGTATGAACATACTTCTAAACCCACATTTTATGTTTCTTTTGCATTCATTTCAGTCATTTATGTGCCTTATTGGTGTGATTTGGGTGTTAAATAGGTGCTATGCATGTCCGGAGGGAGTTGTATAGGTGTTTCTCTGAGTTAGGGTCCATAAGTACAAGTCCATAAGCTGGGGCCCAATATCCGGACGAAACCAATATCCGAACCTACCGATGGCTCTATTGATCCGGATATTGGAGGGGTTACTGTACCACAAATTTCCATCCGAAGCTGTACCTTTTCAAGCACTTCATCCTTCATACTTCCGTCCTTACTCATCACACTATCCAAGTACTTAATTACACTCACATTTTCCATTTCCTCAGCATCCAACCTCACTGTACATTCCATGCCTTCATTTCTCTTGAACCATAGGTTTATTCTTCCCTACATTCACCTTTATATTCTGTTTCTTACACACCCTCCCAAACTCATTCACCATGCCCTGCAGTTCCCCTTTGTCTTCACGTAACAATATAGTATTATCTGCAAACAACAGTACAATATGTTTCCAAATACTGCGCTCTCTCATTAGGGCCACTCCAACATCCACTGCCCTCCTTTATATCTATTTTATAGCCCCATCCATATACAGACTGAACATGGAGACATGACACATCCCAGTTTCAGTTCAACATTCAGATAGAAAAATTCACTCAGTTCACTATCCATACTCTCTGCAAACTTAGCACCCAAATACACACTCCCCATGGCATTCAAGAGCTTCCCATTTACTCCATATTGTTAATATAGTCCACATTCTTTGTCTTTCCACTCTGTCATATGCTTTCTCCAAATCCACAATGACCGCATACAACGTCTTTCTCTTCTCAAGAAAGTTTTCCACTAATGATCTAAGGATGAATATCTGATCTACACAACCTCTTCCCTTCCTAAAACCTCCCTGTTCTTCTCCAACTAATTCCTCTGTTATTTCCCTCTGTCAATATGGTAAGTATCCTACCATATACATTTCCTATTACACTAAGAAGACAAATGCCCCTATGATTACCACACACTTCTTTTTCCCCTTTTCCTTTGTACAGGGGAATAATTATACCTGACTTCCAATCCTCTGGGATTCCATCTTCCTCTCAGGACAATCTGAACATCCTTCATATCCATTCTACAACTATCTTTCCCCCATGCTTCATTTCACCACACAAGCCATCAATTCCTGGGGCTTTCCCCATTTTGACTTTCTTCATTGCTTCCTCTACTTCCATCCTACTGGGCTGGGATGCACAAAACTTTGTCAGAAGGCAGCCTTAAGGCTGGCCTTATATGGAATATTAACCCCTTGGCTGCAGCAAGCATCTCAGAAAGACTGGTCAACAGGCTGCTACAAACCTCTCAGAAGGCTTTTAACGAATGTTAATTGAAAATAGCAGCACCAGGGCATGACTTAGCTCAGAGCTCTCAGCAGCCTAGGGGTTAAAGGCAGGCTTACGGCTGCCTCTTAGGCCCATGTACGACGACCCATTGCCTTGTCTTAGCGCTGACTTAAATTTAGTGCATTGGCCTTAGCTAAGGCTAGCCTTAAGTGTAGGGAATGTTTTGGGGGAAATCTCATGTGTTAGCTAAGACCCTGCTGACCAATCAGATGGCAGGACACAGAAACATTGGACCAATCACAAAGCTTCATGAATCAGCTAGGGGTGAGAGGCGAGGGCGACTGTTTATGTTACCGGCAAAGTGGGAAACCCACCATTGTATAGCATGCCTCGTTATACTATATAATGCCTAAAACTTCATGACAAAGTATAAAATAAAATCACCTGTACACATTTCCTAGGTATTCTGAAGATTACTGAGTTTGTTTTAGGCAACAGGTGAAACGACCAAACTGCAGCAAACACGCAAACTGTGAAATCAGTCATATCATTTACATTAGGTTGATTTAGGCTGTGGTTAGGTTAGGCTGGGATAATGTAGGCTAAATTTAGGTTCAATTAGGCTAGGTTAGGTTAGGTTAATTTAGGTAAATGCTTACCTTAGCGTTCTTCTAAACTGACTTAGCCTAGCCAAACCTGACTTAACCTAGATTATCCCAGCCTAACCCCCTGTTGATTATTATATTATACTTTGCTAAAAAAAATGCTAGATATTCTATAGAATACCTAGACACACTATTAAAATCCCTAGGTAAAGTATGTAAGGTCTGGATGAAATAAGCTTACGGTATTTCATACTTTGCCCCAAAACGCTAAACATTCTATAGAATACTTAGGCATTGTGTACAATACCTTAGTTTTACACAATGCCGGTAGTATTTACACAAGTCAAGGATAAGCACGTGAAGTACCAGTAATTAATTGAAAATAATGTCAGGTGCAAAGAAAAGACATCCCAATATTAGTGATGAAGAGATTTACACTGCACAACCTTTAAAACTGTAGAAAGATGACAAGGTTTAGGATTAAAGAAACAAAATGGCAATATGAATGAGAACTTACACTTTTTGCCATATTTCACCTAACCATTCTCTAACTTCACATAATGTAATCAGCAACCACAGTCACCTAGCAGAAAACTGTCACCACTGACACCTTGGTTCAGATCTCTGGTGGAAGTTAGAATTAACCCAGATATACGCAGCGTGAGTGTTGCCAGGATTTGTCATTACAGTTCATTATCATTTTATTGCTGTCACAAACAACGTGCACACTCAGTGAATGGAACCCTTTGCAAATGACTAATACATGTTCTTTGTGATCTGGGACCTTAATTAGTATAAGGGTTCAATCCACTGCTCCAAGCACTTAGGAAGTTGGGAATAATGAAGAATTATTATCTACAAGCAATAATATGGCTGCATGGCCATGTAGGAGCAGAGGGAAATAAAGGCCAGAAGAAACATGCAAACATCAAGAAAAAGGGTAGGGCAGAAGACAAAAGAGGACAGTAAGGAAAGACTGGAGACAAAAAGGCCCACTTTTGCTGCCTTTTACAAGCAGGGATACTGGTGAAGTATTCTTTCCCTCCCTCCCCAAGGGGACCCAAACACTTCAGGAAAATCTCTTATTCTGTGGAAACTCTCTAGTCTCTGTCCTCCTCAGCAAATCACCGGGCATCTTAATTTTTCTGAGCCTTTTTTTGTAAAATGCATATGTCATTAGTGATATCACTCTAGATACACTTGACTTTTTTTTTTTTTTTTATGCAAAGAAGAAGGAACCAAAGGCTGGGCCTGCATGAACGCTCCTTCCAAGAAAAAAAACAAAAACAATACAAAGAAGAGCCAAATTCAAGATCCATTCAATTCGAGATGCCTGGACACACTGCGTTTGAAAGATTGGAAATCATACGAAGTAGGAAATACAGACAAAGGAAGACAGTTCCAGAGTTGACCTGTTGCATAAATGAAAGACTACGAGTAATGGTTAACTCTTGCATTAGAAAGTTGGACAGAAAAGGGATGAGAGTTTGTTGCTAGACAGGTGCTACGCACCCATCTTAGAGGTGGAGGGATGCAAGCAGACAGTTCTGAGGAGCAGTGACCATTGAAGCAGTGATAGAAAAGAGATAAAGTGGCAACATTGAAGCGAAGAGACAGAGGTCGAAGGTAGCCAGTAAGAGGAGGAGAGTTGATGAGACGAATAGCCTTTGACTCCACCCTATTGAAAAGAGCTGTATGTTGGGAGCCTCCCCACACATGAGAGTTGTACTCTTAACAGGGGCGAATAAAATCCGTGTATAAAGTCAACAACTCCGCAGGGGTAAGAAGGCATGGAGTCGGCTTAGCACACCTAATCTCTTGGAAGCAGATTTTACAAGAGATGCAATATGATGAATACCACTGGTATCTCCAACAACACTCTGAGGACCTGGAGCGGTGGTGTCTTCGTCGTGGGTCTACCCCCCAGAGGCTGTCGAAGAGAAGAGGAGGGCAGCATGGGGGCCAAACCACCCCAAACCCCCCTGGCCCCTCACGGGGCTCGAGTACCTGGGAGTGGCTTCTGTCGCCCCGGCAAGTACCACATCTCCCAACACAACACACACAACAACACCGTTTTTTCTACACTGAGAAATGACTCCCCGGCTGTCATTTCTCGACGACTTCTTCTAGCCAGGGACATTGAGAGCAATCCAGGACCCACCAACAAATACATAATGTCCAACATGCTCAAAACCTATCACGTCGAGCTGACAGACAAAGGGTTCAGTTCAGTGCAACTCCTGCAAGAACTGGACCCATTACACCTGCACAACACTTGCATCCAGAAAACATTACACAAACACCTGGACCTGCTCCATATGATCCTTCCCCCCACCCATCAACCCCCCTTCCAATCCTACTCCTACTTCCTTCACACCTCCACAGCCAAACCCACTGACCCTTCCCACACCATCCAGTCCCCCTACTCCTCCCATTCCACCTCAACCCTTACCTCCATCACAACTTCCTCCTACCCCTTCCCCTCCACCCACACCACCTCCCCCCCGTGATGCAGCAGCCGACACACATCGCACACACAACATAAACATCCTTCAGTTAAACATAGATGGCATAAACACCAAAAAACATGAGCTAACACAATTCATCAAACAACAGAACATACACATTGCCATCTTACAAGAAACAAAACTACACAGAGCGCAGAAAACACCGACATTTCATAACTTCACCACCATTCGACAAGACTGGGCCGACAGCGGTGGCGGTGGACTCATCACCCTGGTACACAAATCCATCAACTTTGCAGATACCAGTGCACACACAAAGTCACTTCTCCCCCCACATGACACCACAACAGATATACAATCAATTAAAATACGCACTGGTAATAAATCACACATAATAATAGCTAACACATACATTCCCCCCCAATCGTCCCCTGCAGTACCACACAATTACTCTCCACGGGTGCGCCACATCACTAACATACCCAACGTCATCCTGGGTGGTGATTTCAACGCCAAGTCGTCGGCCTGGCATGTCAACAACCCTGACACAGACAGAGGGCTGGTACTACAATCCCAGACAGATCATCTTTTCATACTAAACAGTCTAGACCAACATACCCATATCCCACACCAAGCCCTCTTCCTCCCATCATCTCCAGACATCACCTTCTGCTCCCCAAACCTCGCTCCCACTACATCATGGAGAGTGGTCAAAACCCTAGGTTCTCATCACCTCCCAATCATCATCACTACCAAAACCAGAATCACCCCAGCTGGCCACAAACACACATACACTAATTATAAGTCAGCCAACTGGGAGGCCTTTGTAACTGGGAGGCGGTGGCTCAATCGGTAGAGAGGTGGCCTGCAGTCCTACCGGACCCAGGTTCAAATCCCCGCTGGGGCAGGGAACAGTTTAAGGATCTGAATTTCTTAAAAGCAGACAATACCGATCTACCAGAAGACCCGCCGACGTGTAGTAAAAATCTATCTATCTATCTATATACCTAGGCTGCTTCCCCCAAGAAAAGGGAGGTAGCCGAGACAGGACGACTCACTCTCCATTTACCCGTTAAAGTCCTGTATGAGACAGCCCTAGCATGTATTCAATATGGACGGTGGGTGTTAACGCCGAAGTGGTGACATGTTGAGGTGCATGGTATGTAGGAGGACTACTGGGCCTTGAGTGCAGGCTGTGAAGCCTATGCCCAGAGTTGGGGAAAAAAAAAAAAAAACCTGAAACAGAACATTTCGAAACACTAAACAGTACACCCATCACAAACATCACACCGCTGTGCACACTTTCAATATAATCATACAAAACGCAGACAAAAGACATCCCTAGAGGCAATAGAAAGAGAGACAACCCCAACTTCACACCAGAAATTCAAGGCCTCATCAGACAACGGGACACACTGCGACACTCCCCAACACTCCATACACAAGACACCATACAACAAATACAAGAACTCAACACTCATATAAACAGTAAAATATCAGAACAGCAAACACTAAACTGGAAAAATTACCTCCAAACACTTGACCACAAAACAAACATCAGCAAACTCTACAAAACACTAAACAGCATCACACTTTCCAACAGCAACACCACACAATCACACGCTGCCATCACAACAACAGACACAATACCCTCAAACAAACAACAAGCAAACACTCTCATCAATCACTTTCACAAGTCAGCCATCTAACCTACCATCCCGAAGACCGACGTATCATCAGACGTAAGAGACAGTTCCCCACAGACCCAGACTACGCACCTTTCACTTACAACCAGACGAAGCACATCATTAACAACCTCAAGCACTCATCTGCCTGTGGACCAGACAACATAAGCAACATTCACCTTAAACACCTAGGACCACATGGCATACAAGCACTCACCAACATATCACACTACAGCTACTCACACAACATAATACCCAACATCTGGAAGCATGGCAATATCATCACTATCCCTAAACCCAACAAAGACCCCACGTTACCCTCCTCACATCGCCCCATCACACTCCTCTGCACCCCCTCTAAAGTCACTGAACGACTGATACTACAACTAGTCACACCTCACATTCCCCTAGCCCAGTCACAACATGGCTTTAGGCCACTACATTCCACAAACACCCTTCTTACAGACCATACACAGAGAGTTTTCGATGGCATGAATTCAGCTAGGCCACCACACAGAACACTCCTAGTCACACTAGACATTAGCAAAGCTTTTGATGCCATCCCCTGCCACAACCTCACAAACAAAATACTCAACACAAACATGCACAGTAACACAAAAAGATGGCTGGAAACTACTTAGCAGGCAGATGTGCACACATAACATTTGCCGGTCAGTCTTCTAACATCAGAAACTTCACAAACGGCGTCCCTCAAGGATCTGTTTTGTCCCCTACACTCTTTAATCTATACATGCACAACGTACCCACACCCCACACACCACATATACATATAGCTTCCTATGCAGATGATATAATACAGTACCCTCGCGTCCAACACGCGTTAGTCCAGCACAATTCACGTCCAGCACGGAGAGCAAATAATTAGTATTATTTAATACGATTTAATTACTGCAACACGAGTGTGTTAGCATAACACGCACAGAGCTCCGAGAAGTGGGCGAAATCAGCAGAGTTCACCTCTAGCACGATCACCCCCGGTCCAACACGGTCATGCTGGACATTCCCATGATGATGATAGCCAATGAAAACTTCTGATCAAGTAGCCTTCCCCGCCCGCTATCGTGACGTGATCGTGATGCTGCCCAATTAAAAACACTTCTGCTGTCACGTGATGCTTTGTTTAAATTTCTCCCGCCACAGCGCCACTCAGTAGCATAATTCGCATTGGAAGGTGCTTTTTTCTTGCTGCATTTTCTGCCCTTGTTACTGCATTTTACCCTGCTCACAATGCCTAGGAAGCCTTCTGAGAACCCCAAGAAGCGTCGGCACCTCCCTCAGGCCACCAAGCTAGAAAGCATCGAGAGGAAGAAGAAAGGGGAGAGGAAAGTTGACACTGCCAAGGCCTACGACATGAATGAAGCCAACATGAAGACCATAATAAAAAACCAAGACAAGATCCTGACAGCAGTGAAGGCTTACAGAGTGCTAGGACAGGCAGAAGCAGGACCTTCCATGGCTGTGGACGAAGATAGTGATTCTGAGTGTGATTTCGAAGGATTTATGAGGGAGGTTGAGGAGAAGCAGCAGCCATTACCCGCTGGTGACGCCAGCAGCCATCCTCCGGGGACCCAGTAGGACTACCTACAGCCTTGGATAGTCACCTTCCATTCCCAGCAAGCCCACCAACACTATCCTAAAAGGTTAGTTATCATTCATAGCACAGTACCATTTATTATAATTACAATAGTACCAATATATGTATAGGTATATGATAGGTATTTAGGGTGACTTTTCCTAGGGTTGCTGACATAATTCATTTTTCCCCATAAGCTCTATTGTTTGTCCAACACGTTTTTGGTCCAACATGTGACCCATGCATGACAATATTACCATGTTGGACGCGAGGGTACTGTACTTACATGTACGCACCAAAACGCAAACACAGCTGCACACATCATTCAACCTTACCTCAACACACTACATGAATGGTTCACCACAAACAGGCTCAAAATAGCCCCAGCCAAATCTACAGTGACCCTTCTCACAAACTGGACAGCAGAACACAGTCACATCCCACACCTCACCATAAACAACACTCCCCTACCACACACACACACACACACACACACACACACACACACAAAATCCTTGGTGTAACATACAATACATCAATGTCATTTAAAAAACACATCACAAACATTAAAAATAAAATAACACCAAGACTCAGTGCTTTGAGGTCACTTGCCCATACAACATTCGGACACAACAAAGAAACCACCACCACAGTATACAAACAATACATACATTCAGTGATGAATTATGCAAGCCCTGCCTGGGCTTCTAACCTCACCAAAACACACTACAACACTCTACAGACCATACAGAACAAGGCCCTAAAAATAATCACGGGCTGCACAGCTACTACACCCACAGACCACCTACATCAAGAAACCAAAATCCTCAAAGTCAAAGATCACCTAGACATAAGAGGCACCCAGTTTCTTGCTGCAGCCTCCACAAACCCACAACATCCACTACAGTACATGGCAGCACATCCACCCATACCAAGGAACATCAAAACAACACCCAGCACACGATACCATACACAAATACTGTCATCTCTCCCCCCTCGCCCACGTCAGACCAGCTTCCACAAACATATCCACACTCAGATCACTCGCCACTCCATTCAGTCACTTAAAGACAACACACAGCTGCATGCATGGCCTCCTGACATCCACCCTTCTGAATCCTATCTTCCTCATGAGGACAGGGTCCACCTGGCCAGGCTGAGATGTGGGCACCATCCAGCCCTCTTAAGTTACAAGAAGAGGCTGGATGACTCCGTCACTGACGCCTGTCCAGGATGCAACACAGCACCCCATACTATTAACCCCTTAACTGCGGGGCGTCACTTTCGTGACGCTTGAGAGCAAGGGATCATACCGCGGGGCGTCGCTTTTGTGATTCTGTGTTATTTGGAATTCACCCGGGCTTCCAAGTGGGGGCTTGTATCATCTATCAGTACTGCCAGTGTCCAACACTATTATCTCATCTGTACTCCCATCCATTGTTGACAATTTAGCCATTTCTCCCCGTTCGTGACTCCCCTCCCTACCCCCCCTCCATTACCCTATCCTCTCGCCTGCCCGGCCGTGCTACGCTAAGTAAATCTTCCCTGCAATTTTTCACTGATTTCATCCATTGAAATAAGCCCTATGTCCTATTCTTATACCAAATAATATATACAAGAAAGAAATAAGGTAAGTGAGAGTGCCATACACCTGGAATTGGCTAATTATCACCTGACAACACCTCATGTGCACTCGTTCGCTAATTTTCGCTGTTTTTTTCCCCTTGAAATAAGCCGTATAATCTATTTTCGTAATAAATATACATGTAAGGAGGGAAGGGAGAAGCCTAAGTGATATTTACATTCACCTGGAACTACCTAATTTATAATGTATTGTCTAGATTTCCTGCCAATCATATCAGTGCTAGACAAAGCTGTTTCAAGATATAACATTGGTAGCTCTGAATATATATCTCCTAAGTAGGCCTCTAATCTATTTTCGTAATAAATATACATGTAAGGAGGGAAGGGAGAAGCCTAAGTGATATTTACATTCACCTGGAACTACCAAATTTATAATGTATTGTCTAGATTTCTTGCCAATCATATCAGTGCTAGACTTAGCTGTTTCAAGAAGTAATATTGGTAACTCTGAATAACCCCTAGCAGGCCTCCACGCTGGTCCTCCTCGTTATCAGTTCACTCTCATCACCCGAAGCGAGAGTACGTATGTTTCTTCTTGCTGACTTCAAGGTCTTTTTTCACCCCCATGCAAATGGCCCTGTGACCTTTACCCCCTACTAAACCTCGTGTGGAAAGAGGTAAAGGGCTGACAATTGATAAAAGAGTGACTACGATCTTTCTATTGAGTAAAACAGTGCAAGTGGAATTGTAAATAATGTGTAAATAATGTGTAAACAGCAAGTGAAAGTAATGAATGTAAATATACGTGAACAATGGAAAATAGTTTTATAAGTTATTTCAAGTGACAGTGCACAACACAATGTAAATAAAATAGAAATGTAAATAACGTAAATAAAATAGAGAACGTAAATAGAAATGTAAATGAGTAGTATTATAAGAATACGAGTATATACCCTAGGAGTAATGAAAGTGAAAGTTTCACTCTAGCATGTCTGAATGCTATGAGTTATGAGAGTGAAGATGAAAGTGACATTCACTCTCAATGCCAGTATACAGGACGAGAAAGTGAATGCTACGTATTTTACTGAAAGAAATTGAATCCCTACAGTGACAATAAACTAATACTACTGAAGGAAACTTATGGATAAAGACTGTAGATATATATATCATGAACCGGGGTGACTTCGTACGATTTTGAAGGTTTTTTCATCCTGACACAATTTATTTTGGCCAAAATACTGATGTTAAGTATTACATACGTACGTGAGCCAATAACCTGTAAGTATCTAACAGCTAGATAATCTCAGTATCTCCATCTAGACGTAGTAAAATATTTTATAGGTGTCCGAGGTCACCCCGGACTGGGGAGACTTCGGACTGCCTTGGGGTGACCCCGGACACTCATTAGAAATGCACTGAAATGGGCCCCTAGCAGCTCAGCTGAATGTTTGGACAGTTCTGGGGGGTCTTCGGACACAGCGCGACTTTTAAAAAAATTGCTGAAAAAAATACAGAAAAATTACAAGTAAATAGTAGTGATATATAGCAAAAATAGATGAAAAAATAAATTTTTCATTGACTTACAACCCCAGTTTAGTTGATTATACATATACATTATAGGGAGTACATTCCCACGCTATGCGCAGGTTTAAAGGCACGATTGTGACTGACTGACAGGACGGTTTAAAGCGTGCCGGCTATTTAAATGCCTAATTCAAGGGAACTTGGAATGGAGGAACAGAAGATAGGGAAGGAAAGAGCTAAAGAGTGAAGGAGCTTGGGAAGGAGAAACAGGAGTTAGGAATGGAAGGGGGGAGTAGATGAGGAACAAGAGGAGGGAGTGGAGACAAACTAGAAGGATTTCATACCGGTACCGTACCATATGGTAACTTAAATAATGTGTGTTCTCACATTGCACAAAACCAATTAAACTAAATAATATCTCTTCTCAGACTAGAAATGTGACATAAATACGGTACATTCCCACGCTATGCGCAGGTTTAAAGGCACGATTGTGACTGACTGACAGGACGGTTTAAAGCGTGCCGGCTATTTAAATGCCTAATTCAAGGGAACTTGGAATGGAGGAACAGAAGATAGGGAAGGAAAGAGCTAAAGAGTGAAGGAGCTTGGGAAGGAATGAGAGAAGGAGCTTGGGAACCAGAAACAGGAGGAGTTAGGAATGGAAGGGGGGAGTAGATGAGGAACAAGAGGAGGGAGTGGAGACAAGCTATAAGGATATCATACCGGTACCATATGGTAACTTAAATAATATGTGTTCTCACATTGCACAAAACCAATTAAACTAAATAATATCTCTTCTCAGACTAGAAATGTGACATAAATACCCGGTACAGAACGAATGCCATTCTATGAGATCACAGTGACTTACTGTGGCCATGAATTAACATAAAGATTGAAAATCATATCTTCTCCTTTTTCAAGAACAGACTAGAAATATGACAAGAATAAGGCACAATAACTAGAAATATTACAACAAAGTGAACAACTGGAATTCTAAGAGATCACACAATGACTTACTGTGGCCATGAGGTAACATCTAGATCAAAAATCATACGTTCTCGTTTGTCCAGGATTGGCTCCTGTAAGTACATTACTATGTCTGACTCGTCTATGGCACACATTTCATCACCTGGAACATTAGAAGTTACAAACACATTCTTTGTACCTCTTACATGTTTTAAGAACCTAACTTTCAATGTTTGTACATCAATGACAATAGCAACAAAATACTTCCTCCTCTTTCCTGTCTCATCTGAAAGTTGTACAATCACCCAGTCATGTAGCTTAGGATTACGTGTTGGGCCTACATCTGTCTCTGCTGTCTCAGTTGTAGTTCTGGTACCAGTACCGGTACCAGTACTTGTTCCTGTTGCTTGCGTCATAGCTGTCCCATCAGTGATGGTACTTGCCTCTAATTCTTGTGTCTCAAGTGTCCCATCATTACTTGCCCCTGCTGCTTCAGGAGAATCTTCTTCTGCTTGATTCACTGGCTATATTTGCAGGTCCTCACCATCCATATCTATGATAGGGAGCTCTACTTCACTAAGTATTGCAGCAGTACCGGTACCAGTATTGGATGACTCAGAATCTGTGCTTACAGTTCCCTCGTCTCTCATTTTCCTTAGTCGCTTAGCTGTTACACTCTTGCCTGCAGGCACTTTTAGTTTCCTCTTCCTCTGGCATGATTGCTTCTTTCCATATCGCATTTCCGATAGAACACTGACCAATGACTCATCAAAATGTGATGCAAAATCACTACCGGTGGTAATACTGGCACTTGAATTTCTTGCAGGTACATGTGGGGTTGTTGCATAACCCGAGGTAGATGCTTGAGATGAGGCATTGGTACTGGTACCGGTATCAGTGTTAATCTCTGAAGTAACAGTGGTACCGGTATCAGTACACCGTAATCAGTGTGTTGTGGTAGACGAGCTAGTACCTCCTGTCGGTTAAGTGGCGTTATCCCACACTTGCGAAAGCCATTCATGATATTCTTCATAATATTATCACTTATTCTATTGAGCAGTTGTCCTAGAAGCTTTGGGAACTCTGATTTTGGAAGGGACACACTTCTTCTTCCAATACTTGATGTTTTGAATTCACTTAGAATTTTACGCCAATGAGTTTTCACTGCACGGAAGACAGCAACATCTAAGGGTTGGGTGAGATGTGTAGAATTGGGGGGCAATAAAACAAAATCAATGTTGTGCTCCTCACAAGCTTCCACAACAGACAGAGAAAGGTGGCTAGCTAAATTATCCCCTATGAACACTACTTTGCTGTCCTGACGTTTTGCATGAGGTAATCCAACTTTAAAGAACCAGTCCTCAAACGTATTACTGTCGAACCACCCGCTCTCTGTCCTGTTGTATCGCACATTTGAAGGGCCACCTTCTGTCCAAGTGTCGTACAAGTTTACTGCTTTGTACACCACATATGGTGGAAGCATCTTTCCAGATCCGGAACAAGAGAACATGATGGAGATGTTGGATTTTGTGTGGTTCATTACCCTCTCTGGATATCTGGTACCTCGGCGAACTAAGATTTTCTTGTTTCCTGGGTCATCAGAGAGATTGGTTTCATCATAGTTAATGATGTTACTAGGAGGCACATCTTTCAGTGTTTTTTCAAGATTATCAAAATATTGATTGATTTCAATTGGACCGACTTTAGCACGTGCAACTTTAATATTTTGAGATACCCTCTGAGCCAGTTGGTTTTTGTGGCGCAACAGAAAACACGAACTCCAATCAGTTCCAGGAAGATTGTTCTTGAAGCATTTCACAGTAATCCCACGTTCGTCTAAGTAGCACTTTATTAACATTCGCAGTTCAAAAGTGTCAATAGGCAGACCCCATTCTCCCAGTGTAATGACTCGGTTCACAATATGTAGTTCTTCTTCTGGAGTAAAGACAGTTTGTCCACCTGGTTTCTTTACATGTTTCTTTGTCATATAGTCATGTAAAGTACTTTTAGAAACATCATATTTCTTAGCAGCCTGTCTGACACTTAACTTTCCATCACGTACGTCTGCACTAGCACACTCTAAAAGGCTGCCACGGCGTTCCACCGTATAGTGTCTTCTACCATCACTGGTAGATACACTCACTCTCTTGTAATTTCGAGGCATTGTGGCTTAGTTCATCTCACACTTCATCTGTTATATAAATGCAAAAACAAAGATAAGCATGCAGACTATGTACATTGTACAAAATATGTTTTATTACATATAAAAAAAGTAAATTAGATATGCTGTCTGACCTCAACCCTTTAAATATCCATTGTCCGAAGTCACCCCTTTAAATCCCAAAAATGCGTACACATTCACTCATGTCATGTTTACATACATTTAAAATGCAGATTTTAACCCTTTCTCTGTTCCAATCTTCAAGTTAGACGTTAAAGTAAACCTCTAGATGTGTATAAGCGTGCGGTTTGTTATGATTCGTTCACACCAGACCAAGTTTTCCCGTATTCATTTTTTCACCAAAAAATAGCATTGTCTTTATTACAATATATTCACCAGTGGAACATAATATTTTACAAGGTATGTGCCATAAGCATATATAATTTTATTATTCTAGGACTAATAACTGATTTTTGGCAAATATTTTTTGAGAGTCTGTCGGAGCCCAAATAACCCCGCGGCACACGCAAGTCATTGGTAAACAAGCCGGCGGTACAGGGGTTAAGCACATTATGGAAGACTGCATTGCACACAATCACCTATGCCAACAACACAACATACACTCTTTGAGAGCTCTGTGGGAAAGCCCGGTCTCGGCCATGGCCTTCCTAAGGGACTCGGGGCTGTTTGGCCAGACTGTCTAGGGAACAACTACTACTACTACTACTACAACACTCTGAAAATTCCCACTAGCACAGAACTCTGGGTTGCCAAAAATTGCTGTGTAGGCAAGAACGGAATGGGAGTGTAGAGTGATGCTCCCAATATGAGGCTCAAGTTCTGTTAAACAAAGCAATTCATTCCTGAGGAGACGATATTGTATCACTGCATGTTCATCATTTATGTTAAGTGGTTTCAGTGGATCCAAGAAACCTCCATTCCCTTTGCAAAAGCATGATCTAGTTCACAGGTAACCATCAACTCCATACCGAGATAAACAATGACAAGTTTGGTCTGGTTTGTGCTAAAGAGAATATAAAATCGGAGTTACTTTATTATGGGTCTCAATACGGTAAGGCTGCTCCGACCCAGCCTCAGCGGCTGAAGTGGCCTTACCAAGGCTTACCCTCCCGTAGGCGATTCGTGCATGGGCCTTAGCAACCGATGGCCTTAAACTACCTGACTTAGGACCGTGTGTAGCCTTAAGGCCGTTTGTGCATCTGGGCCCTGATCTCTTCCTCCCTCCTTCTCCCAGCCACATATACTCACATTACAGTACAGTACTTTCATTGGCCTGCTCCATGCTGTTCTCTATATTTATCAGCTCCTTAATGTGTTCTCCCCATCTGTACACTTTTCTCCCTTCTCTACTATCACATTTAACTTTCACTCCCCTACTAACTTCTTTATCACTCTGTCTAACTCTCTTTGCCTCCTTTCAGAATATTTCTTACATTTCCTTCACTTTACATTCAAAGTCCTATGCAAAGATAATAATTTATATATGACTTTTCACTCTGACTTAAATATGCATTTACAATCTGTTTTCAGCTTATGTATTATTACAGTTGATAAAATGATCATGGTACTCCAATAAATGCACTGTATAAGATAAAAGTAATGTACATCAGCAATGGCATTCAAATCTGTAGAGAAACATGTCCCAAAACTTTCTGCTGAAATATGCATAGCTACTGACAGGTTATGGACACAGCTAAGGGAACTTTATCACATAGGTACGGTGATTGCAGTGTCTTCTTACATATCGTGATCTTCAGGAATGTAGCTAATTTTACAACAGCACAGTATGCAACACAGACAGTTATCTGCTTATTTTGTTCTACAAAATGTTTAAAAGAAAAAATACAGCATACCTATTTCTGAATTTTTAAGGATGCTGCCAGTTCGCCCATTGCAGCCTGTAACCAACTGGACACGTTGATTACTGATGATCTCACTGACAGCACACGTCAATGCATCAATCATTCAAATCTATAGGAAACCAAATGCTATAGCCTAACCTAACTAATCTGAACTCAGGGGTTTCACCACCCAAACCCACTCCTAATGTTAACTACTAAGGACAGACACTTAACCTCACCTTAGAGAGCCCCTTCATACCTATCTGTCCAAGGACCAGTGTAAGTTCTAACTTAGTAAACCTAATATAATCTACCATAACTCACCAATTTCAACCTAAACCATCTTATCCTAACTTGATCAACTGAAATCATCCAATCCTACCATTAGAGAATTTGGAATTACACAAAAAGTAAGACATGCATGTGTAGTGTGGCAGTAAGCTTTGCTCTTGGTGGCAACTTCATCAGGGTGACAGTATGTGTGGTTTAAACAAGTCTTCACATTTCTTACAGGTAAAATTTTAAGGTAATTCTTTACCAAACAGGTGAGGTGATTCCACCTATATTATAACAAACTCACAATCTAAAGGTAAGTAATTTTGGTACTTAAGCAACACAGATAGTTCACTGTTCAATCGAGACTGCAAGAAGTCATTGGAAAAAGACAACATATACATATGTTGGGGTATTTAAGGAGGCTGCCTGGTAGCCCGCAGCAATGTTTACCAACAATCTCTCTGCCTGGCCAAGACGTTTACCAACCATTGCTCTGACCGGACACGTCAGTGTATCCTGTGTCAAAGCAACGGGAAACTTACCGTAATGATTTAACCAAACCTAACCTAACCAAACCAAATCCAACCTAACCTCACTTGCATTTGACAGCCAGCTTTCACATTTTAAAATAAGCATTAAGAACATTAAATATGGCTGGGTACTGGCAGACGTCAGCAGAATATTTACTCAGTCTAAATCCTCACTGCTTTAGGAGTAAGTTTATAAACATCCCCGGTAGCTGTGCTAATCCAGAATAATAAGTAATCTGTGAAAGACTCATTTTAACAGAAAATATGGAAAGGCCACACCCGTTTGGTAAAGAATTAATATTTTAAAAATGCCCTGTATCTACGATAAACTATAAAGCATTACAAGTAACCCATGAAAGACTAATTTCAATAAGAAATCAGGGGGCTAGACCTAGATAGATCATATAGCCCTGCTAGTGTGATGGGAAAGCACTGGTATTATTATACAAGTTGTCAATATGCAGTACAGGGATATTACCACCATAAACTAACAGAATATTACCTAAGAATGCTAATGAACCCGCATTCGGAAATCGATATTTAGTGATAATGAATTTAATTAAAATTCCCCCCAAAACCATACCTTGGATCTTGATTCGGCCAGTCCGTGTAAAAAATGCACGCGTTCATATATGTGTTTCTCCTTCCACTGACTGCATATGCATCTGCTAGGTCTGCTTCACCCACTCATAGGCATACTTTACGTCATGTGACTGTATTCTACCAATCAATTTGAAGCATGGTCGTTGATTCCTTCTGCATGGAAAATTCAAATCCTTCTTGGTGTGCCGTTCGATGAACAAGGATGTGATCTAAGGACCGGGTGTAATATTGATTATTTACGCGTTATTAAGCATTTCCTCTCGGAACCGGAGGAAGCCACTGAGTTGTCGAGAAAACACGGTGTATTTTTTCTGCTAGTTTTTTATGAGATGTGACTTTGGCCTCCATTTTTTTCGGAAATGCTTCATTTTGCCCCTTTTCCAATCATGAACTTCGAGTGGATGAGGAGGTGAAATAATGCATTTTCGACAGAAAACAAAGACTAAAATCACTCAAATCACATAAAAACCACCAGAAAAATATACTGCACAACCTGGACCATCGTCTCTCTAAGGTAAGCATTTCACCGTAGCACGTTAGGTTTGGTTAAGTTAGGTTAGTTTAGGTCTGGTTAACCAGTCGTGCAGTATATTTTTCTGGTGTTTTTTTTATGCGATTTGAGTGATTTTTTACTTTGTTTTATGTCGGTTGATTACGTTAGGTCTGTTTGGTTGAGTTAACTGGTTGTGCAATATATTTTTCTGGTGGTTTTGATGTGATTTCAGTGATTTTTACCTTTGTTTTCTGTCAGTCAGGTTATGTTAGGTTAGGTCTGTTTGGCTGGGTTAGGTTAGGTTAGGGCTGTGGTTAGGTTAGGTTAGGGCTGTGTGGTTAGGGTAACCGGTTGTGCAGTATATTTTTCTGGTGGTTTTGATGTGATTTCAGTTATTTTTGACTTCCTTTTATGTGGAAAATGCTTCATTTCACCTCCTCATCATTGGAAATGAGGCAAAATAAAGCATTTCCAACAAAAATGAAGGTCAAAATCACTCAAATCTCACCAAAAACTACCAGAAAAATATACTGCACAACCTGGGGGGGTGTATTGGCAACTTGTAAAAATTTACCATGGCAACGTTGGGTCTGGTTAGTACTTGGATGGGTGACCGCCTGGGAACACCAGATGCTGTTGGCATAACGTTCTCCCTACGTGTCAAGTGGGGTTGGTGGAGGATTAGTGCCCCTCCCTGTAAAACAATTAACTCTAAGCCTTGGCCACCCCATTTGGGATACATGGCGTCTGGCAATGAATGAATGAATGAACTACCCCTCCCGGCAGGGCGACTACCCAGGTGGGGCGTGAACTCTTGACCTCGTGGTCTCAAGTCAAGCGCTCTACCACTGAGCCACCCTGCTCCCCATTCATAACACAAGTGGGTGCAGTTAACCTCGCATCCAGAAAGTAACTAAATTATAGTAAAGTTTGCTAAACGATTAAATCAACAGGCCTATGGGCACACTTCTTTGAGAGGATGCTGAACAGGCACAGAGCAGGACAACACTGGTGTTTCCACTATATGCAGCAACGGAAGCCCAAGAACTATACCGTACTCTCGGACACTAAGAGATACAAATTTGGATTTTAACATACTACAGCGAATCAACTTCGTTCAGAGCCAACCAAAGTTCATACCAATATGGTCACTTTTAATTGGTACTTACATGCACATATATTACAATCCATATGCACAGAAAGACGTTTACTCACCCTCACTTATTCTAGACTATAACAACGATATCCAATGGTCAAAAATTGCAACAAAATCAACAGAGAAACCCCATGCGCTACGTCGCCCCTCGTGTTCTTGTTGACATTAAAATATCTACATGAGTATTTTATTTTATACAGTTAG
This sequence comes from Coenobita brevimanus, assembly GCF_032717465.1. Lineage (NCBI taxonomy): Eukaryota > Metazoa > Arthropoda > Malacostraca > Decapoda > Coenobitidae > Coenobita > Coenobita brevimanus. Next base: position 30,866,665 of record NC_137024.1, read on the forward strand.
ATATTTGTCACACATACTAAATCTTTCTCTTTGCCGGGAAAATATGTGTAGTAACAAGAGTAATTTCTCTACTTAGACTGAAAATTTAATGATACTTTTAACTTTTGGGAAAAATTTGACGACCTGTAACAGGCTGGAAATAATAATTATTCTTTAACTTTATGCATAAAATATGGACTGAAGTTTCTTAATACTATGTCAGTGAGTAGCATGAGAGCTGAAGTGCATATTATATTGACAATCTGAGAAACTATTGCAGTGGGGAATTATTTTGGCGGGGGAAATAGACATGGCAGGGGAAAAGGTGCTGTCAGCTGAACATGCCACAAGTCACCATGACTGTAATTTAAAGTCGTCTGTTTTACAAAGAAATTAGGTAATGAATCTTCGGTAGCACACTGTTTAAGAGAAATATATTTTCTGAACGAGGTGAGTGGTAAAACACATGTAAGATACATATTACCAATTGAAATGAGAAGTACCTGAGAGAGGGGAATTAACTTCATGACGTAAGAGCTATAGGGATTATTTAGGTGGGGGGAAAAGAAGCAGGATAAATGTGATAGTGGCAGGAGACGACAGTCCGGCAGCTCACCATGGCACCTCTTCTTGCCAGGGTACTTGCTCCGCGCCTGACGCTGATCACCAGGACAATGTCTTCTTCCGGATTTCTCATCAACGAACCCAAGTATGCCTTTCTGAAGGAACTAGGGCTAGAGGAGGGCAACAAGGGCGTCTACAATGGTACCTGGTTTGGCAGTGGGGAGGTGAGAAAGAAGAGAAATATATAGACAAAGTTTTATTCTCGATGGGAACGTTGGTCACTTGCTGTGTGAAAAGGTCCTAGAATTTAACGATACGTAATGGTTTTGACTAAATGGTGATTATAGTTCTCTGATAATGTAAGTTTATCCTTAGGTGAAACTCAGTTTTGTTGCAGATTTGGAACTGACAGGTTGTTTAAAGTTATTAATTTTTGCGAGACATTTGTTAGCATGTATTTCACTGTAGGTTTACATAAAGCGTGAATGCAACCACTTGCGTGAGGAGCTGGCAGAGTTGTTAAAAGTTATAAATAGCGTCTTGGGAGACGGCGTTACCAAATCAAGTGTCGTGCCATTATTTAGAATTCAAAAGATCTTTTTCATAGTGACACATAATGAGTGCAAGGAACTGAACACATTATTTACTAGTGCTGCATGGTAACAGTGCAAGAATACTAGGAATAAGATGTAAATAATTATAGACGGTAATGTCGGGGCTGTGGCCATGGCAACACCAGCCTTGGCCTCAGATTGGCTGGGTAATTGTTGACTCCCCTCACCCAATGGTTGCTCGTTAGCCTGCCACATGGCACTCCCGGGATGACTGAACAGTTGGGCACAGAAAATCAGATAATTCGTTTATATGTAGTATATGCAGTGTATATTAGGGGGGAGGAGAAGAAACACGTTACACGTGCATGCTTATTTGGAAAGTTTTAATGCTCTAGCCGGGAATCGAACCCGGGAGTTTTACTGTAGATAGAAGGTAGGTTTATGTACGAAACTACAGTTAATAATCTCAAGGTAAACTTTGTAGGATACTATAATAACTATGTTCTTAATGGCACAGACATTCAGGATTGCATGTTTGTGCAGTGCTTGAGTAGTTTTTTGCTCACAAGTTTAATGTTTTCCTTCCAGTGGGATCTGGGGTATAGCAAGGGTTGTGAGTGACCGTGAACTTGTGGTGCGTCCCTAGATCGTATTACACCCTCCCTGCCTTACTCTGCCCTCACCCTAACTTCACTACTTGATCCTACCCATCCCATACCCGCACTGTCCTACCCTCACCCTCATCGCCTTACCCTTACCCTCACTGCCCTACCCTTACCCTCACTGCCTTACGCTCACCCTCACTGCCCTACCCTTACCTTCACCCTCACTGCCCTACCCTTATCCTCACCCTCACTGCCTTACCGTCACCCTTACAACCCTACCCTTACCCTCACTGCCCTACCATCACCCTCACCCTCACCCTCACTGCCCTACCCTTACGCACACACTCACTGCCCTACCCTTACGCACACACTCACTGCCCTACCCTCACCCTCACTGCCCTACCCTTACCCTCACTGCCTTACCTTCACCCTCACTGCCCTACCCTCACCCTCACTGTCTTACCCCCACCCTCACTGCCCTACCATTACCCTCACTGCCTTACCCTTACCCTCACTGCCCTACCCTCACCCTCACTGCCCTACCCTTACCCTCACTGCCCTACCCTCACCCTCACTGCCTTACCCTTACCCTCACTGCCCTACCCTTACCCTCACTGCCCTACCCTCACCCTCACTGCCCTACCCTTACCCTCACTGCCCTACCCTCACCCTCACTGCCCTACCCTTACCCTCACTGCCTTACCTTCACCCTCACTGCCCTACCCTTACCCTCACTGCCTTACCTTCACATTCACTGCCCTACCCTTACCCTCACTGCCTTACCTTCACCCTCACTGCCCTACCCTTACCCTCACTGCCTTACCCTCACCCTCACTGCCCTACCCTTACCCTCACTGCCCTACCCTTACCCTCACTGCCCTACCCTTACCCTCACTGCCCTACCCCCACCCTCACTGCCTTACCCTTACCCTCACTGTCTTACCCCCACCCTCACTGCCCTACCCCCACCCTCACTGCCCTACCCTTACCCTCACTGTCTTACCCCCACCCTCACTGCCTTACCATTACCCTCACTGCCTTACCCTCACCCTCACTGCCCTACCCTCTCCCTCACCCTCACTGCCCTACCCTTACCCTCACTGCCTTACCCTCACCCTCACTGCCCTACCCTTACCCTCACTGCCTTACCCTCACCCTCACTGCCCTGCCCTTACCCTCACCCTCACTGCCTTACCCTCACCCTCTGCCCTACCCTCACCCTCACTGCCTTACCCTTACCCTCACTTCCCTACCCTCACCCTCACTGCCCTACCCTCACCCTCACTGCCCTACCCTCACCCTCACTGCCCTACCCTCACCCTCACTGCCTTACCCTTACTTCCCAACCCTCACCCTCACTGCCTTACCCTCACCCTCACTGCCTTACCCTCACCCTCACTACCTTGCCCTTACCCTCACTGCCTTACCCTCACCCTCACTGCCCTACCCTCACCCTCACTGCCTTACCCTCACCCTCACTGCCCTACCCTCACCCTCACTGCCTTACCCTCACCCTCACTGCCTTACCTTTACCCTCACCCTCACTGCCTTACCCTCACCCTCACTGCCTTACCCTCACCCTCACTGCCCTACCCTCACCCTCACTGCCTTACCCTCACCCTCACTGCCTTACCCTCACCCTCACTGCCTTACCCTTACCCTCACCTTCACTGCCTTACCCTCACCCTCACTGCCCTACCCTCACCCTCACTGCCCTACCCTCACCCTCACTGCCTTACCCTTACTTCCCAACCCTCACCTTCACTGCCTTACCCTCACCCTCACTGCCTTACCCGTACTTCCCAACCCTCACCTTCACTGCCTTACCCTCACCCTCACTGCCTTACCCTCACCCTCACTGCCTTACCCTCACCCTCACTGCCTTACCCTTACCCTCACTGCCCTACCCTTACCCTCACTGCCCTACCCTCACCCTCACTGCCTTACCCTCACCCTCTGCCCTACCCTTACCCTCACTGCCCTACCCTTACCCTCACCCTCACTGCCCTACCCTCACCCTCACTGCCTTACCCTCACCCTCACTGCCTTACCCTCACCCTCACTGCCTTACCCTTACCCTCACCCTCACTGCCTTACCCTCACCCTCTGCCCTACCCTTACCCTCACTGCCCTACCCATACTCTCACTCTCACTGCCTTACCCTCACCCTCACTGCCCTACCCTTACCCTCACTGCCCTACCCTTACCCTCACTGCCCTACCCATATTCTCACCCTCACTGCCCTACCCTTACCCTCACTGCCCTACCCATACTCTCACTCTCACTGCCTTACCCTCACCCTCACTGCCCTACCCTTACCCTCACTGCCCTACCCTTACCCTCACTGCCCTACCCATATTCTCACCCTCACTGCCCTACCCTTACCCTCACTGCCCTACCCTTACCCTCACTGCCTTACCGTCACCCTCACTGCCTTACCCTTACCCTCACTGCCCTACCCTTACCCTCACTGCCTTACCCTCGCCCTCACTGCCCTACCCTTACCCTCACTGCCCTACCCTTACCCTCGCTGCCCTACCCTTACCCTCACTGCCCTACCCATATTCTCACCCTCACTGCCCTACCCTTACCCTCACTGCCCTACCCTTACCCTCACTGCCTTACCGTCACCCTCACTTCCCTACCCTTACCCTCACTGCCTTACCCTTACCCTCACCCTTACTGCCCTACCCTTACCCTCACCCTTACTGCCCTACCCTTACCCTCACCCTTACTGCCCTACCCTTACCCTCACCCTTACTGCCCTACCCTTACCCTCACCCTTACTGCCCTACCCTTACCCTCACCCTTACTGCCCTACCCTTACCCTCACCCTTACTGCCCTACCCTTACCCTCACCCTCACTGCCCTACCCTTACCCTCACCCTCACTGCCCTACCCTTACCCTTACTGCCCTACCCTTACCCTCACCCTCATTGCCCTACCCTTACCCTCACCCTCACTGCCCTACCCTTACCCTCACCCTTACTGCCCTACCCTTACCCTCACCCTCACTGCCCTACCCTTACCCTCACCCTTACTGCCCTACCCTTACCCTCACCCTCACTGCCCTACCCTCACCCTCACTGCCCTACCCTCACCCTCACCCTCACTGCCCTACCCTTACCCTCACCAGAACAAACGCCGCCCCACTCTCTATCATCCATCACCTCTCCTTCTGCCACAATGAAACTCACACACACACACACACACACACACACACACACACACACACACACACACACACACACACACACACACACACACACACCACATCACTTACTCTCACACACCATCGCACCCCCTTTGGCACACTAAGGCCACACTCCCTCTTACAAAACGCTACACTAGCCCGAGGACACTACGCGGTGCCACATACGCTCTCCCCTGCCACCACACTTGCATCACCACCCTTACACACCACCACACACACTCCCTGATACCACCACACTCACTCCTCCACACCACCACACTCACTCTCCACCACCACCACATTCACTCCCCCACACCGCCACTCTCACTCCGCGACACCACCATACTCACTCGCACACACCACCACAGTCACTTCCCAACACCACCACATTCACTCCCCAGCAGCACCACACTCACTCCCCGACACCACCACACTCACTCCCCGACACCACCACACTCACTCCCACACACCACCACACTCACTCCCACACACCACCACATTTACTTCCCGACTCCACCACACTCACTCACACACACCACCACATTCACTCTCAGCCATCACAACATTCACACCTACACATCACCACTTACACTCCCACACACATCACCACACTCAACTCATGCACACCACCACTCACACACCATCACAGTTTTACCCACCATAACACACACACACACACACACACACACACACACACACACACACACACACACACACACACACACACACACACACACACACACACACACACACACACACACACACACACACCACCACACTCACACTTCACCACACTCACACCTCGCACTCCACCACACTCACACCTCGCACCCCACCACACTCACACCTCACACACCACCACACTCACACCTCACACACCCCACCACACTAACACCTCACACACCCCACCACACACACCTCACACACCACCACACTCACACCTCACACATCACCACACTCACACCTCACACACACCACCACACTCACACCTCACACACACCACCACACTCACACCTCACACACACATCACCACACTCACACCTCACACACACCACCACATTCACACCTTACACACCACCTCACACACACCACCACACTCACACCTCACACACACCACCACACTCACACCTCACACACACCACCACTACACTCACACCTCACACACATCACCACACTCACACCTCACACACACACCATCACACTCACACCTCACACACTCCACCACACTCACACTTCACACACACCACCACACTCACACCTCACACACACCACCACACTCACACACACCACCACACTCACACACACCACCACACTCACACACATCACCACACTCACACCTCACACACACCATCACACTCACATTTCACACACTCCACCACACTCACACCTCACACACATCATCTTACTCACACCTCACACACACCACCCCATTCACACCTCACACACACCACCACACTCACATCACACACACCACCACACTCACACATGCCACCACATTCACACACACCACCACACTCATACACACCATCACACTCACTCAACACCATACTCATTCACCACACACACACAAACACACACTACTACTGCTATTCACACTGACACTCATTAAAACACACACACACACACACACACACACACACACACACACACACACACTACTACTACTACTACTACTACTACTACTACTACTACTCACACTGACACTCATTAACACACACACACACACACACACACACACACACACACACACACACAGCACCACCTCATTAACACATGCTGCCAGACTCACACACACCACTACACTTACCCACACCACCACACACACACACACACACACACACACACACACACACACACACACACACACACACACACACAGCACCACCTCATTAACACATGCTGCCAGACTCACACACACCACTACACTTACCCACACCACCACACACACACACACACACACACACACACACACACACTGTAGTACACACACGCTGGTGCAGTGGTAACGCTCTCGCTTGCCAACTGGTGGACGGGAGTTCGCACCTCGCTCAGGTTGCGAAAAGTTTCACTGCCGAAGTGGGTGGTTACTGTCCCCCTTGAGCAAGGGGACGGGTGTGTGTGTGTGAAGGTCACAGCCTTGCCCTTAGATCGGACTATATGAGCTCTAAGCTCCCTTCCGGGAGGGTAAAAGCTGACTATCACGACCATCAAGTGATCCTGACCGACCCGGTGAATTACACACACACACACACACACACACACACACACACACACACACACACACACACACACACACACAAAATGATATCTTGTCAAATCACTCTGTAAGGAGACTTTTTCTTCCAGTACATTAATCATTAGTACCGTAATTCATTTCACTGAAATTTTACTTTCTGGGTTTAGAAACCCAGAAATCATGAACAATTATTGACTGAAACTGCACACAAAAAATAAAATGTTGCTTTTGGTGATGATGGTAACAATGATGATGATGAAAGGGATATGGGAGCAAATAACCTGCTTGTAGGGTTGAGGTGAGACGGGTTGATAGGGTAGACAAGTGTTTCAGGCTGGACCTGTTTGTTATGTCTTCTGTTCTCATCATAATTGTAACCCTGTTTTTCTAGTTAATAATAAATGGGCTAAGTAGGATCCATGTACAGTATAGGAAAGCTAAAAAATGGTATAGCATTTAACTGAGTGCTCTTTAAAGCTCTCTAGGCCGTCCATCCAGCATATACCATTCAAGCCTTTTAAGTTCTCTTCTCCATCCAGCAGGTGTGGTATTCCATGCTGTGTGCTTCATCTGATTAGATTTCTCTTACAGTACTAGTGCATTAGATATCTCTTACAAACCATTGGATAAACACTATACAGTAAATAGACTAGGCTATATATGTTAAGTTTTACCAAATGTAACAACCAGTCAGCTTTATGTGTCATGCTGTAGTTTAGGTATGGTACAGTATTTCCAGCAGATACTAAGTGTGGTGTTACTCTGTCGTAAAGTAATATTATTTTATACATCATTGTCTTTTAGCTTTCTTGCTGTATGTAAATAATTCTGTAGTAGACACCAGATTATTTTATTTCTGGTAGCCCATTGTGGTCTGATTCAGATGCAAGGTATTCCTGGTGCTGCATCTGAAATAATGTTGTCTTTGATAACTTTATAACTTAAGTGTGACAAGAATGGATTTTAATATGATCTGTGCTAGGTTTTCCTTCTGTTGCATGAAGTATTTCTACAACTTTTTCTCGTATGATATGGTTGTTCAGTACAACTGCCCCTTTATTACAGTACCATTCTTTATTTTTTGCAGCCACTACTACTAGACACCTGTGTTTTAATCCATTCCGATGGGAATCTTTTTAGTGCAATGGTTTACAAAATTCTCCATGTGCCCCATAAGTGTGATAACTTGTGCTTTATTCTCACTACTACTAGACATCTAGCCACTGTACCATATTCAGTACAGTACTGGTATTAGGTAGAAACCTCTTTTAGTGGAGGGTTGCTCTTATACTGTTACCTCATTCACCTTCATTCTCACTTGTTCAGCTTCACATCCTATTTTGGCGTGTCCCCATTCCCCTTCACATTTCTCTGACTCCCTCTCCCCTTTCATATCTTCCCTTATCCCTGTCCCTCATCTAAGTAGCTATCTATCTGTCTGTCTCTGTCTATCTATCTGTCAATCTATATCTATGTATATATCTATATATCTATATCTATCTATATTTTTCTATGTATCTATTTATATAGTGTATATATATTTATATATATATATATATATATATATATATATATACAGTATATACAGTACCCTCGCGTCCAACACACGTTAGTCCAGCACGATTCACGTCCAGCACAGAGAGCAAATAGTTAGTATTATTTAATACGATTTAATTACTGCAACACGAGTGTGTTAGCATAACACGCACAGAGCTCCGAGAAGTGGGCAAAATCCGCCAAGTTCACCTCTAGCACGATCACCCCCGGTCCAACACGGTCATACTGGACATTCCCACAATGATGATAGCCAATGAAAACTTCTGATCAAGTAGCCTTCCCCGCCCACTATCGTGACGTGATCGTGATGCCGCCCAATTAAAAACGCTTCTGCTGTCACGTGATGTTTTGTTTAAATTTCTCCCGCCACAGCGCCACTCAGTAGCATAATTCGCATTGGAAGGTGCTTTTTTCTTGCTGCATTTTCTGCCCTTGTTACTGCATTTTACCCTGCTCACGATGCCTAGGAAGCCTTCTGAGAACCCCAAGAAGCGTCGGCACCTCCCTCAGGCCACCAAGCTAGAAAGCATCGAGAGGAAGAAGAAAGGGGAGAGGAAAGTTGACACTGTCAAGGCCTACGACATGAATGAAACCAACGTGAAGACCATAATAAAAAACCAAGACAAGATCCTGGCAGCAGTGAAGGCTTACAGAGTGCTAGGACAGGCAGAAGCAGGACCTTCCATGGCTGTGGACGAAGATAGTGATTCTGAGTGTGATTTCGAAGGATTTATGAGGGAGGTTGAGGAGGAGCAGCAGCCATTACCCACTAGTGACGCCAGCAGCCATCCTCTGGGGACCCAGTAGGACTACCTACAGCCTTGGATACCACCTTCCATTCCCAGCAAGCCCACCAACACTATCGTAAAAGGTTAGTTATCATTCATAGCACAGTACCATTTATTATAATTACAATAGTACCAATATATGTATAGGTATATGGTAGGTATTTAGGGTGACTTTTCCTAGGGTTGCTGACATAATTCATTTTTCCCCATAAGCTCTATTGTTTGTCCAACACGTAACCCATGCATGAAAATATTACGGTGTTGGACGCGAGGGTCGTTTTCGTTTTCGTTTTTAAAGGCTCCAACATACTTGCATGTGTCGGCCTTGGTCACCTAATGGCGGCTCTCCATGCTGCACGATCCATTGCAGCCTCCCTGTTCAGTCCCTTAACCCTAAGGTCACACTTAATGACCTCGTCCCATGTCTTTCTCGGTCTACCCCTCACAACCCCACCCCCAATATTAACACTTCTCACCTTCCTCACCCAACTATCATCCCCCATCCTCTCCACATGTCCAAACCACCTCAATCTACCTCTCCTCATCACAACACCAATACAGTCCAGTCCCATCCTACCTCTCAACTCTTCCATTGTAAACCCAGCCCCTCCAGGCCTTGGACGCAGGGACGCACTGCACATCCACCTAATCACTGTCATTTCTGTACGTCTGAGCCGGCGAATGTCTTCCTCCTTCACTGCCCAGGTCTCACTGCCATACAGCATTACACTCCTAACACACGCTGCATACAAAGACCCCTTAGCACGTAGGGAGAGCCCCCTCAATGTCAGGAGAGGCAAGAGCTCCCTGAACTTCTTCCAACCACTTCTCACCCTAGCCACAGTGAAGGCCCACCTCCAGCACACAACATGTCTCCTAAATAACAAAACTCTTCCACACACTCAAGAGATTCACCAGCAAGTTCAATTCTTTCACGTCTGACGATCTCCACCTGCTCACCCCGGCATGCCGTACACATAAAATCAGCATTATCTCGCAGTCTACCTCTGATACCACTACATCTCTTATGCACCCATTTATCACACACACCGCACAAGATGGAATTACTTCCCACGCCCTTGTGGCAAACTGCACATGGCCACTCTCCCTCGTCTTTGACAGTACCGCCACCAACCCTAGATATCATCACTTTTGTTTTATGTGCATTTACCCTTAAACCCTTTTGCCCCATACCATCTCTCCACTTCCTAAACCTTTCCTCCGCCTCCCTTTCATTCTCTGCAATCAACACCAAATCATCAGCATACAACAACTCCCACGGGAGTCCGTTTCTAAAGTCACGTGAAAGGGCTTCAAGTATCATGATAAACAACATGGGACTCAAGACTGACCCCTGATGCACACCAACATTCACGGAAAACTCATCACTCAAATCTCCATTCACTCTCACCTGGGTGTGAGCACCCACATACATGGCCATAACCACCCTAACCAGCCACTCCTCCAAGCCAAGCTTTCTCATTGCCCACTTCACCACCTCTCTAGGGACTCTGTCAAAGGCCTTTTCCAAATCAACAAAAACAAAATAAAGATCCCTTCTCCTACCAATATATTTTTCCTGAAGCTGTCGAACAATGAATATGGCATCAGTGGTCCCCCTACCTGGCATAAACCCAAACTGCATCTCATCAATATTCACTCTTTCTCTAATCATACCTTCTAAAACTCTCTCCATTACCTTCATTATCTGATCTAAAAGCTTTATACCTCTATAATTCCCTCTTTCCAGGGCATCACCCTTCCCTTTATACACATTTACAATTACACTCTTCAGCCAATCATCTGGGACAACACACTCATAAATAATCCTATTTATCAGGTCAGTGACTAAACTCACCCCTATATCGCCTGAGGCCTTCAACATTTCGGCAGTCAACCCAGACACACCTGCTGTATATATACTAGGGCCCAAACCATTCTAAAAAAAAGTGACATCTGGACTTCTATTCTGAAAAAGTGACATCTGGACTTCCCCCTGCTAACCCTGACTTTTTCCAATATATCAGACTGTCTTATTTTCATGACCACCTTCCAAAGCAGTTTCTTACACTCCCTCCATTTTCACTCTAATTTCTTCCAAACTTCACATCCAGTATATCATACTAGTTTTTTCACTTACCTCCTGTTTGCTACATATGATTTCTTTTCTGTAGTCTTTTCACCTACCTCCTCTTCTCTGCATACAATTCCTATTCTATCTCTCCAAGTAGCAGTGGTACTGTTTATCTGTAATGTTTTTCAGTCTTGTTTATACACTTTTTGTTTATACACTACTTTTACTGCAGCAGTATACCTTGCAGTATTGTCACCCTGTCATCCTATGCTGCATCCTCACTCCTGTTGATCCAACCCTCAGGTAGTAACATCATTCTGCCCAGCCAACAAGCGGCCCATTGCACAGGTGACCCAGGGCACCCCAGACGACCTGGACAAGTGTGTGCAGGCCAGTCAGGATGCATGGCAGGTGTGGGCTGACCTTCCTGCACCCCAGAGAGGAGAGATTGTGCGGCAGATTGGCGAGGCACTAAGGCAGAAACTGGTGCCACTTGGACAGTTGGTAGCACTGGAAATGGGTATGGCACTTTGCACCATATTAAAAGCGTTTAATTTCATCTGTAATTAGACTGAAGTATTGATAAGTGCAGTATTGGAGCAGCTAATATATTTAGACATGTTCTAAAATAATACAGTACAGGACAGTCTATATAGTAATGGGTATGCCTCACCTTGATGTTTCTATTCCAATATTTTATATACTGAGGTGATAGCCCAGTCTGCTAGTGTGTGGAGCACAGGTATTTTTGCTAACATACGACATTAGTACTGGTAGCTAGTCAGCCATGCTGTGAGATTGATGTAAAAAAGAAAAAAAAACATAATGCAAGAAAAGGGTTATAGAAAGTAGAAAATGATGCAGGTTAGAAAATGGTAATGCTTACTGATTGCAGCACATGATAAGTTTGTTAATGGCATGAGGGTGTAATACATGGACCACCTTGTACTCTGTTGACTTTAAACTAAACTCAATCCTCGTAAATCGCGTGTTCATAAATCACGGATTCGTAAATCACGGCTAGGTGGCCGTCAGACTACCGGCAACCTTAAATCACTGTTAAGTCACGAAAATCGCGGATCTAGGCACCCATGTTGGCCTTTTCTGAGGAGAATTGTAAACCGCGACATTCAAATTGAAAATCGCGACCCAACTACCAATCACCGCATGTCCCTGGTGGCATATGTGCATACTAATGCCGCCATGTTGTTGTTGTTCTTGTCCCACCAATCTGTACACTATAGACCGTCGCCGTAGAGTACAAGAGCTAACTGCCTTTTTTGTGCAACTTCCCCCCACCTCGTACCTGCCATGGCCCCTCCTGATCCCCCAATGAAGCGCTCTAAGCAGTATGGCGTCAAGAAGCTGCCGCAGTTGTTGTACAGTCAACATTTGGAGCTCATTCGTCGTGTTGAGAGGGGAGAGAAGTTTTCAAAGCTGGCGAAAGAGTTTGGGAAGAACAAGTGCTGAAAGGTTCTAAGTTCTTCCCAACACCACACCACTCCATTCACTTATGCAATTTCGTCATAGGATTAAGGTGAGATCCCTTAACATGGCATATTTCTATTTAATACATGCACTGAATATTCCTAAATTTGTATGTTTATGTTTGATGGTGCCTAGATAGGTGTAGATAGGGTGCTGTGGGGGCAGGTTGGCGAAAGTCCAGACCCAAATTGATTTTTCACATACGAGTTATTTTTTATAAATCACGGAATTCGTAAATCACGGCAGTGGTCCAGACCCAAATTGCCGCAATTTACGAGGATTGAGTGTAGTTATTTTACTTTTTTTTTTTACAGTCTCTGTACATCATTTTACCTCTGCCTAACTGGGATATAGTAACATGCAAATAGTAACTTGTTATTGTTAAATAATTACCAACCATTTAACCCCTAAACCGCGGGGTTGTTTTTGCTTGACTTGCGTGTCTCGCGGGCATATTCGCGCTCCGACAGACTCTAAAAATATTTGCCAAAAATCAGTTATTAGTCCTAGAATATTAAAATTATATATGCATATGGCACATACCTTCAGCTTTCTCCTGGGATGTTTGTTGAGCCTTTGTCGAGTACCGTAGGACTTGTGGAGACCTCTGAAGTTGGGTAACGAAGTCTACATGTTACACTTCCCGACAACCCGTAATGTGATTACCACAGCCTGATATTGTCACTAGAAACACTATTCTATGATTCTTAAATAGTTTGGAATCCATGCTCCAAAAAAAAAAACACTGTGAAAGCAATGAAAATTACGAGCGCGTATGACCTTCCCACTTGCTGTGGTTCGCCGCTGGTGTTCTGTCATTTATTATTCATAAAAACACTCACACTTTATATTTCTATTACACTATAACACTTATATATATCTACAGTCTTTGTCCATAAGTTTCCTTCCTTGGGGGAAGCAGCCTAGGTATATAGATAGATAGATAGATAGAATAGTAGTTTATTGTCACTGTAGGCATTCAATTTCTCTTTCAGTAAAATACGTAGCATTCACTTTCTCGTCCTGTATACTAGCGTTGAGAATGAATCTGTCACTTTCATTTTCACTTTCATAACTCATAGTACTCATACATGCTAGAGTGAAACTTTCACTTTCATTACTCCTAGTATATATACTCATATTCTTATATTGTCTATCTATCTATCTATCTCTATCTATTGCCAGACGCCTCAATCCCGTTTGGGGTGGCCACAAACAAATCGCCTCCACATCGCCCTGTCCCCCACCATTTCACTGCCCTGCTCCCAACTCACACCTCCCTCTCTCATGTACCTCTCCACCCCATCCCTCCATCTCATCCTCGGCTTCCCCCTTCCTCTTCCCCCCTCCACCTCACTCACATACACTCTCTTTGTCAGTCTCTCACCCTCCATCCTCTCCACATGGCCAAACCACCTCAGTGTATTCCTCGTAATGCTTCCTATCACATCCACATCCACACCACAACGCTCCTTTATATCCTCATTCGTCAGCCTGTCTCTCCATGTGACTCCACAGGCTCCTCTTAAATAACTCATTTCCACTGCTCTCACTCTTTACTTGTGTCCTTCCAACAACGTCCAAGCTTCACTTCCATATGTTAGAGTTGGTATCACAATACTGTCATGCAGTAACTTTTTCACTTCCATGCTCACTTTCCTGTTTCTTATCACTGCTTTCAAGGAACCAGCAACCTTTCTTCCCTCCTGTATCCTTTCCAGCACTTCACCCTCCAAACCTCCATCCTTACTCATCACACGACCCAAGTACTTAATCGTACTCACATTTTCCAATTCCTCACCATCCAACCTCGCTGTACATTCACTGACTTCACCTCTCTCAAAGACCATCACTTTACTCTTCCCTACATTCACCTTTAGATTCCGTTTCTTGCACACTCTTCCAAACTCATCCACCAAGCCTTGCAGCTCCCTTTTGTCTTCACTCAACAACACAGTATCATCAGCAAACAACAGTACAGGAAGTTTCCAAACACTATCCTCTCTCACCAGGGCCACTCCAACATCCACTACCCTACCTTGTACCTCTTTTATTACCCCATCCATGTACTGATTGAACAACCATGGAGACATGACACATCCCTGTTTCAACCCAACCTTCAAAGAGAAAATTCACTTAGTTCACCATCCACACGCACTGCAGCCTTAGCACCATCATACATACTCTTCACAGCATTCAACAACTTCCCATCTACTCCATATTTTCTTAATACTTTCCACAATCCTTGTCTATCCACCCTGTCATATGCTTTCTCCAAATCCATGAAAGCTGCATACAACTTCTTTCCCTTCTCTAGAAACTTTTCCACTAAAGATATAAGAATGAATATCTGATCTACACAACCTCTTCCCTTCCTAAAGCCTCCCTGTTCTTCTCCAACTAATTCCTCTGTTCTTTCTCTAACTCTGTCAAAAAGTATCCTACCATACACTTTTCGTATTATACTAAGAAGACAAATGCCCTTATGATTACCACACACTTATTTTTCCCCTTTGCCTTTGTACAAGGGAATAATTATACCTGACTTCCAATCCTCCGGGACTCTACCTTCCTCCCAGGCCAATCTGCACATCATCCATATCCATTCTACTACTATCTCTCCCCCATGCTTCAGCATTTCACCACACACTCCATCAATTCCTGGGGCTTTCCCCAATTTAACTTTCTTCATTGCTTCCACAACTTCTATCCTACTGATTTCTTCCTGTCTTCTCACCTCCCGCCTTCTCCCAGCCATTCCCCAGCCACTTATCCTCGCATTACTTCCATCCTGTATGTTCAACAATTCCTTAAAGTGTTCTCTCCATCTGCTCACTTTTTCTCCCTTCTCCACTAGTAATCTACCATTTTTATCTTTCACTCCCCTGCTAACCTCACTTCCACCCTGTCTTACTCTCTTCACCTCTTTCCAGAACATTTTCTTACATGCCCTCCACTTTACACTCAAATTCCTTCCAAATTCCTCATCCACTCTCTTCTTACTCTCTCTTACTAATCTTTTCACCTCTCTTTCTTTCTACATATAACTCTCTCTTCCACCTCTCAACTTCTTCCAAGCTCCTATTTCTCATCCATTCATTGTATGCTTTCTTCTTTTGTGCCGCAGCCTGTCTCACCTCTTCAGTCCACCACGCTGTTCCTTGCACCCCCCTCGATCTTCTCTTCCTCCCACACACCACATCACATGCTGCACATATTTCTTCTGTAAATATCCTGCACACACCTTCCACGTCCCCCGTCTTCTCCAATTGATATTTGCCCAATCGTTCCTCCACTTCTCTCTTATACTGTGCCTTTTTCTCATCCTCTTGTAACCTTTCCACTCTCCTTGCAACTACTCCTTCCTCTCGTCTTTCCCTTCTTCTATTTCTCCATCTTACTTGGAACCTAATTCTGGCCACCACCAAGTAGTGGTCAGAAAGTCCACTCCCCCAACCTCTATAAGCTCTTGCATCCGTTACACATCTTCGCATCCTTTCATCCACACACATATAATCAATCATTGCCTTCCTTTCATTCAGTTCACCACCCACCCTTCTCATCAATCGCCATGTATACAGTACCTGTGGATC
Source organism: Coenobita brevimanus (assembly GCF_032717465.1). Taxonomy (NCBI): domain Eukaryota; kingdom Metazoa; phylum Arthropoda; class Malacostraca; order Decapoda; family Coenobitidae; genus Coenobita; species Coenobita brevimanus. The sequence goes on from NC_137024.1 coordinate 30,883,296, forward strand.
ATTTTATGCCTGAAGAGGGTATTGGCTATCACCAACCCCCTCCCAGCACCAATGTCCACTAACGCACTGCCATTCTCATCAATCTCAGCAGGTACACCCCAGTCACCAACTATTCCATCCACCTTCACATTCCCTACTTTACCATTCATATCACCGATCAAAAACACTCTCTCATTCCTTCCAAACTTTTCCATGCACACTTCCACACATGTCCAGAACTCTTCTCTCACTGTGCTAGCACGATTTTGCGTTGGCGCATACACACACACAATCGCCCACATTTGTATTTCAACTTTCAACTTTACTCACACAATCCTTGACCCAAGTGATCCATACTGTCTTATGCTCTTCTTCCATCTTTTACTCACAGCTATACATACTCCTTCCTTTTGCCCCCTCATTCTCACCTACTCCTGCACATATACCCCATCCATACTCCCATTCTCTCACACATTCTCCTCACCATTTTGTTTCAGTTATTCCACATACATCCACTTTCGCACCCTCAAGCACCTGGACAATCTCTCTCTCTTTCACCTCATCATTCGCTCCTCTTACATTCCATGTTGCCGTTACCAAGTCCTTTGTAAGGTCCTGGGTCGTCATCGTTTGGTCAGTCCTTGTCCGAGGCTTCTCATTTACATTTCTATTTACATTCTCTATTTTATTTACATTATTTACATTTCTATTTTATTTACACTGTGTTATGCACTGTCACTTGCAGTAACTTATAAAACTATTTTCCCCTGTTCACTTATATTTACATTCATTGTTTTCACTTGCTGTTTACACATTATTTATATTTCCACATGCAATGTTTTACTCACCAGAAAAATCGTAGTCACTGTCTATCATTTTCATTGAAAAATTAGCCAGTTGATGTTCCACAGCAGTCACTTAGCCCTTTACCCCTTTCCACACGAGGTTTTGTAGGGGGTAGAGGTCACAGGGCCCTCTGCCTGGGGCTAAAAAGCGGCGGAACTGGACAGGCGCGAATCCGACTTGGTTTCACCTTGAAAGACGACAGTAAACTGAATACAGTACGGTGGCCTAGGGGGAGTGCAATGCTGCCAATGTCCGTGTGGTGACAGCTGCTAATATATACGCTATGAAATGATTGGCAGGAAATCTAGACAATACATAATAAATTAGGTAGTTCCAGGTGAATGTAAATATCACTTAGGCTTCTCCCTTCCTTTCTTATATATATTTTTATTACGAGAATAGATTATACGGCATATTTCAAGGGGAAATAAACAAGAAAAATTAGTGAACGAGTGCACGTGAGGTGTTGTCAGGTGATAATTAGCCAATTCCAGGTGTATGACACTATCACTTACCCTATTTCTTTTTTGTGTATATTATTTGGTATAGGAATAGGGCATAGGGCTTATTTCAATGGATGAAATCAGTGGAAAATTCCAGGGAAGATTTACTTAGCGTAGCACAGCCAGGCAGGCGAGAGGAGAGGGTAATGGAGGGGAGGTAGGGGGCAGAGTCAAGAACGGGGAGAATTGGCTAAATTGTCAACAATGGATGGGAGTACAGATGAGATTAGGAGTGCTGACTAGTGTTGGACATTGGCAGTACTGATAGATGATACAAGCCACCACTTGAAAGCCCGGGCAAATTCAAAATAACATCAGAAAAGTGACGCCCCGCGGTATGATCCCTTACTCCCAGGCGTCACGAAAGTGACACCCTGCGGTTAAGGGGTTAAAGATCTGATGCTGGAAAAGCTATCAACAGAATACAGTAATGGGGGGGGGGGGGCAGAATAAAGGGGTCTTTGTGTTGTGTTTGTTTAGTTACTCAATCCTGCAGCTTACAAACAGAGCCTTTATTTGATTATTCTAGGCCTTATCCCTTAGTTTTTGTTTGTTACAATATTATATTTTGCCATTAAATAAGTGGTCTAGGCAGTAAAGGATACAGTTATACTATACAGTTGTATACAGTTATACTATAGTTATGTGTTTTAGATCTTCAGAACCACTGTGTTAGAAGACAAACTTTCAACTACTGTATACACTTCCCCTCCCTTTTTTTTTTTTTTTTTTCCTAGGGTTTCACTTGGAGTGAAGATCATAAGCTTTGTAAAGTGGTTTGAATTCTTAAGAGGCAACTGAAAGTTTTCTTATATCATAATGTCACCAGTACCATAAGCTGGTCAGATGCTATAAATGTTCTGTAACTACCTTGGTAATCTAGCTGTGTGCCCCCACATCTCACATGAGCTGTGTAACTGAGTTTTTTGTTTATAAGTACTACTACATTATGTAAAAGTACTTCAAAATATCCACTATATTTCACAAAAACATAAGTAAGAAACCCTTTAATCTGTAGTGAATGTTGGAAAGTAGCTTCTGTATGTTACATTTCATTGACCACTTCTATTTTATTCCATTTGTCCCCAAGGTAAGATCAAACCAGAAGGAATTGGAGAGGTGCAGGAGTATGTTGATATTTGTGACTTCGCTGTGGGTCTGTCTAGGTCAGTAGGAGGGTCAGTGCTGCCATCCGAGCGCCCTGGCCATGCCTTGATGGAAAACTGGAACCCACTTGGTGTTGTTGGTGTCATCACTGCCTTCAACTTCCCTGTCGCTGTCTATGGCTGGAATAGTGCTGTTGCCATGGTGGGTGGTGGGAGTGAGTGGTGCATGAGTGAACAAGTGGGTGGGTGATGAGGTGAGACTGAATAGGAAATGGATCAAGAAATGGTAGCACCAGCTAGATAAGTTAGCATTAGTGCACTTAGAGTTCCCACTTTCATACTCTAGTTGTAAAAATGCGTGTGGATCTGTAGTTGTGATAAACCTTATAAACAAGTGTTATTAATGAATTTAGGCATGATTTAAATACTGTATTTATAAGCTGGATGAATTGGCCTTTATCGCTTAGCTCATTCTGTATTGCATTTGTCATACTTTTCTCTTTTCAGTCAGGTCTACCTGATTTATAAGTAATTGGTGAATAAATTTTTTCAATATTTTTTTTTTTTAATGCAAAGAAGAAGGAACGACAGGCCAGGAGCCTGTAGATTGTTCCCTCCATGAAAAAAACAAAAACAAGATAACAAGAAGCCAAATTCAAGATCTGTTCATTTTGAGATACCTGGACACTGCGTTTGAAAGACTGGAGATCATTGCCAGTAGGAAATACAGACAGAGGGAGTCAGTTCCAGAGTTGACTTATTGCATACATAAAGGACTGGGAGTAATGGTTAACTCTTGTAAAAGAGAGTTGGACAGAAAAGGGATGAGAGTTTGTTGCTAGACGGGTGCTATGGATCCGCCATAGTGGTGGAGGGATGCAAACAGACAGTTCAGAGGACCTGTGACCATTGAAGCAGCAATAGAAAAGAGATAAAGGTGCAACAGTGCGGCAAAGAGACAGAGGTTGAAGGGAGCCAGTAAGAGGAGAGTTAATGAGACAAAAAGCCTTTGACTCCACCTTGTTGAGAAGAGTTGTATGTGGGGAGCCTTCCCGGACATGAGTGTTGTACTCTACTGAAGGGCAAATAAAACCCATGTATAAAGTCAACAATTGAGCAGAGGTAAAGAAGGCATGGAGTCAGCTTAGCACACCTAATCTCTTTGGAAGCAGATTTTTCAAGAGAGGTAATATGATGTTTCCAAGAAAAATTCTGAGAGAATGAAATCCCAAGTATGTTTAAAGATGATGCAGGATTGAGTTGGACATTGTTAAAAATTAGTGGATACTGTACTTCTGTGGAAGATTTTTTCAGGTTGAAAGGTGTAAGAACTGGGATTTTGATGCATTAAAAAGAACAAGATTACTTTTACTTCAGTCAGAGATATGAGCCAGTCAGACAGTAGGTGTGTCATAACCTCACTCCTTGTTTGTTGAAATAACTGCTGAGATGGACACTACAGGAAATAAAAAGGAAAGGTGAAGGGTGAAGTCATCAGCATATGAGTTGATAGAGTTTCATGTACACCTTCGAAGGTCATTGATGAATAGAAGGAAGAGAGTTGATGATAGGACAGAACCCTGAGGATCATTGTTAATAAGGTTTAAAGCACATCTGGAAGAAGAAAAGTAACTTAGTGACAGGAAAATAAGAGTAAAAGTAGATGATGTATATTCGAATTTCCACTCAATTAACGCCGGCGTGCCACAGGGATCAGTTCTGGCGCCAACCCTATTTCTGGTTCATATTAATGATCTCTTATCTGTCACTCACAATCCCATTCACTCATATGCAGATGACTTAACACTACATAGTTCATTCACACTCAGACATCCATTTACAAAGTCTAATATCTCTACCTCTCAACTCAATACAGCCATCTCCATAAATCAGGATCTATCTACAATCAGTGAATGGGGACAAAACAACCTTGTCTCTTTTAATGCTAGTAAAACTAAATATATACAGTTTACTAATAGACAGATATTTCCAGATTCGTACATTACCTTCAGTGCTACTAATATTCCCATCTCCAAAAGTATTGAAATTCTTGGTGTCTCACTTAACAGTGCCCTCAGCTGGACCTCTCATGTCAGATCACTTGCTAAAACCGCCTCAAAGAAACTTGGATTATTGTACAGAGTCCGTAACTTCTTCGCCGATGAGCAGTTAGCTATAATTTATAAGAGTCATGTGCGCTCTCAGCTTGAATATTGCTCACCCTTGTGGAATGGTTGTGGAGAGGTTGCATTAAGACAACTAGACAAAATTCAGAATAAAGCTGTTAGAATCATTGACAACCCTGCCATTACATATAAACTACCTCCCCTGCAAGTAAGAAGGAATGTTGCCTCCCTTGCATTATTTTACAGATATTTTTTTGGCAAATGCTCAGACGAAGTTGCGTCCATGGTGCCACCTCTCCATGCCTTCCCTTGTGCTACACGGGCATCTGGTAACGCTTATGACTGGAATGTCACTCAACCACATTGCAGAACTTCTGCCTATCAGAATTCTTTCATTCCCCGAACTGCATCTCTCTGGAACTCGCTTCCCCAGAGTTGTTTTCCTCCAAATTTCAACCTACAACTGTTCAAGTCTAATTCTTACAGATATTTTATGAACAGAGGACACCAGTAATCTGGTGTATGGATTTTTTTTTTTTCTCCATTTGTTTTTCCTTCCTCCGTTCTGTTATTTAAAAAAAAAAAAAAAAAAAAAAAATAAAATAAAGCCAATAGAGAATGTGGAAAGTAGATTGATAAGAGGGGGAGGTTTTGTACAGTAATCCCATATTTTTCACTGGTTGAATTTCAAATCTTGCAGCGCAAAGTTTCTGCACATGGCTGCATGGTGACTCGTGCACACTTTGTCATGCTCCCTCCAGTATCGACCTTTCACACAAGTCCCCACTGTGAGCACTTGGCCCAGGGTGTTATCATTTCATATTACATTATCAGTTGTCATCTTATCACATCATCATCATCAAATGCACCATCATTTTATATAACCATCACATTAATAGTCCAAGAAAAGTAAAATTTATTGGCAGTGCATTACTACTTTCGCTTTCCACTAAGTTAGTCAGCTGACCATCCTAGTTTTGAAAGTTTGTTTACCTCCAAACTGCTCAGCTTAGTGTGTTCTGCTACACAACTTGGTTCATGTGCATGTGACTGCTTGCACACACTTTCTTATAGTGAAGCCATGCATGGAATATACCAGTCTCCCTTATCATTTCAAGATCTCTTAAATTTCCTGCAATTTTGTGGTAGGTGGTGGTGACCATCATCCACTCACTTGATGTAGTACTGCCTACTTCTTCCTTAGCTTTTATCATTCTTTTTCTGTGCCTGCCCTCCTCTCTTCCTATTTCTCCCATCTTTCCTGTCACTTCTTATTACGTTTCTTTCCTTTACAGGTGGCTTTGCTGTACATTGAGTGACAAGCCGAATGGTTTCCTGTAAGCCAAGATACCATTTACAACGCTGGGTGGTAACCATATAACCAAACTATACGTGCTCCCTACGTGTCAGCAAGTGGGTTGGTGGAGGGTTAGTGCCCCTCCTCGTAAAACAAATAACTCAGAGGCAAATGGCCACCCCGTACGGGATTATGGCATCTGGCAATAGATAGATAGATAGATAGAATTATATCTTTAATCTCAGAGACCAGGAAGGTTTATCATATCTTGTGACAAAAAAAAGAAAACAGAGACAAATTGATTGCAAAAAAATTATATTTTCCATTGAAGGAGCTGGAGACAAGAGGAATAAGTTTGTTATTCCTTAAAAATGAAAGAGAAGTAAGTAGATGAAAATGAATAGAGCTGAAAGCAGTACAGATGGCGTCATCTTCCTCAGTGTTACAGGGAGGAAGATAGCACCATGTATTTACTTATTTACCTATTTACCTATTTGTAGTATACAGGAATTGAGCGATGCTCGTGTTGTCCTGTCTCCATGTCCACATTTATCAAGTCTACCTTTACACACATGAATGTTTTTCTCATGCACCACCTCTTTGTCTAAGTCGTTCCAAATATTTAAGAATATACCTAATTGTGATATACACGGAATGTACTATGCTCGTGGGTTTCCGTCGCTGTTTCTCAATAAGTCGAATTTAACTTTAAACTCGTTTAAGTTTTTAGACTGGACGATCTCTTTGTCCAGGCTATTCCATAAGTCTATACTTCTGTAAGGAAAGCTATATTTCTTGATATCCTTCAAGCAGCTTGACTTTTTCAATTTCATTCCATGTCCTCTTGTTGCTCTCTTATCCCATACAAACAGATCTTCTTTGTCAATTTTATCTACTCCCACCATGGTCCTGAACACCGCAATCATGTCTCCCCTCTTTCTCCTTTCCTCTAACGAAGGCAAATCCAGTTTTTCCAGCCTCTCTCTGTATGACAGGTCTGTCAGACTGGGGACCATCTTGGTTGCTGTTCTTTGTATTCTCTCAATCTTGTTTATATCTTTCTTTTTGTGTGGGCACCACACTACCGCTGCATATTCTAACCTGGGGCGGATCATGGCCACTGTCAATTTTGTCATCATTTCCTCATCCATATAATGAAATGCTACTCTTATGTTAGTCAAGAGCTTATAAGTCTCTCCAACTATCTTGTTAATGTGCTTTTCTGGTGACAAACTATCTTGGACCAGCACTCCCAAATCTTTCTCTTCTCTCCTTTTTGTGATTAATTCATTACCCAAAAAATAATTCAGTGATGGTCTCCTGGTACTTTTACCCATTTCCAATATTTTACATTTCTTTACATTAAATTTCATTTCCCACGTCCGGCTCCAATTGTGTATCCTATCCAAATCCTCCTGCAGTATTTTACAATCCTCCTCAACCTCTATCTTCCTCAAGATCTTTACATCATCAGCAAACAGACTCGCATAACTGTTCACTCTATCTACCATATCATTTATGTAAATCAGGAACATTACTGGCGCCAACACTGAGCCTTGAGGGACTCCACTTGTTACTTCCCTCCATCCAGACATCTTTTCCTTTATTACTGTCCTCATTTGTCTGTCTCTCAAAAAGTCTCTCATCCATTCCAGAAGTTTCCCCTTTAGTCCTCCTATATATTCTAGTTTCCACATTAGTCTCTTATGAGGTACCTTGTCAAAGGCCTTCTCTAAGTCTAAGTACACACAATCCACCCAACCATCTCTCTCCTGTACCACATCAATCACTCTTGAGTAAAAGCTCAACAAGTCAGAAACACATGACCTTCCACTTCTGAATCCAAACTGACATTCAGCCAAAATATTCATCTCTTCCAGATATTTTATCCATCTGTCTCTCAGGATTCTCTCACACAATTTTGCTACCATGCTGGTTAGAGACACTGGTCTATAATTCAGGGGTTCTTCCCTGTTTCCTCCCTTGTAAATTGGTACCACATTTGCCCTCTTCCATTCTTTTGGCACTTTCCCCTCTTCCAGTGAGCATACAATTAAGCTATGAATTTTATCTGCCAGTTGTTCTCTGCATTCCTTCAGTACCCAATTAGAAATTCCATCAGGTCCTGGGGCTTTCCTTACATCTTGAGTTTCCAGTAATTTATACACTTCCTGCACCTCCACTTTTATATCTTTCATCACCGGAACATTTCTAATCACTCCCTCCCCTTCCACAAGCTCCTTTTCTTTAGTGAAAACTGACTGGAAACGTTTGTTCATTATTTCTGCTTGCATTGCCGCATCCTTAAAGACCTCTCCATCTACTTTCAGCTTGGTGATTCCTTCCTTTTGTTTCAGTTTACCATTGACAAATCTATAAAACAATTTGGGTTCATCCTTGCATTTGTCAATTATACCTTTTTCAAAATTCCTTTCTTCTTCCCTACGTATTCTTGTGTATTCATTTCTTGTTCTTTTATATTCTTCCTTTGTTCTGTCGTTACCTCTCTTTCTCCAATTGTTCCACGCCTTATCTCTCTCTTTTTTGGCTATCATACACCTTCTATTAAACCACTCCTTTTTCCTGTTTTCTTTCCCTCTTACTCTTGGTACAAATTTTTCCACTCCCAAATTATAGAAGTCTAGAAAGATATCCCACTTCCTCTGTATCTCTCTTGTTTCTCTGAATTTTCTCCAATCCGCATTTTCAAAAAAGTTTCTCAAGCCTGTAAAATTTGCTTTGCCAAAGTTGTATCTTCCCTGTCTATGAAGCTCGTCTCTTGGCTCGACGTTTCCTATTAACATCTGGAACTCAATGACCACGTGATCACTTTTTCCCAAAGGACAGAGATATTCCAATGATTCTATTTCATCGGGTTCTTTGATGAACAGTAAATGTGTATGTGTGTTTGTGTAAACATACTGTGAATGGTTCCAGATGGGTGCAATGGGTGCAGGACAACAGAGTTATGCACTGAAGGGCCGCTATTGTAATGCAATTAAGGTGATAGACTGGACCAGCTGTTAACATTTATACTTATATTGTAAACCATATTTGTATATTTTTCTGTTAATGCTTATTTCAGGTAAGCATTGTTAGTGATATTCTGTGTTTATTCATTTGTTTTGGCTGTTGTCACTCCCATTTTCTTTCATTTAATTGCTGTATAAAGAAGTACTGTATACCATATACAGTAAACTCTCAGTTATCTGTTGTAATTCAGCCAAGCCCAACACTTGGTAAAGCAAGAAGCCGGATATCGCATATCCTGTACAACATGCGGCTTTTAGCTGGCTATTGTGAATCTGTCCATCTTATCGCTGTTTTCTATAAACTTACCATGAGTAAAAGATCAAAACTTATCATATAAAAATAATACAGTACAATAATAAAGTACTGTACATAGTGTACTATTTTATGTAGTGTACTCACCAACTGTTGGCATTAATGGAGGATAGAGTTGTACACCATTCAGTACAGTTCTGTACTGTACTGTACAGTACACATAGTCCCATGTGGTCTAGTGGCAAATGTCTCCCCCAGAGATTACTCCAGCTCCACCACCTCAGGCTCAATCTCTGCCAAGGGTGCTTGAGTAGGTCGTGGAGATGGAGTGGCAGAGGGTAGTCGGTTGGCTACCACTTACAAACAGGTTGGGACCCCCTCAACGCCGGATATTGCATTGGACCGCTGGTTCCATCCCATTTTAGTGCCAGATTTTGCATAAAAAATGCTGGATATTGCTTTAATAGTGCCAAGGGCTGTGCGGGATGTTGTGCTGGGCCAGATATTTTGACGATGGATAATTGAGAGTTTAATGTTAAAGTATTTTCATGATATTTCTATTTCTTTCTCATGGTACTGTTGTACGTTAACATTACGTACTCCTGTACCACTCTACTGTGTACTTATTGTACAGGTATAGCCATTTTAGTTTCATTTTGTAAACAAACATAAATTGAAAGTTAATTTATTCTTTGCATGCATTATCATTTCAACTTACAAGCTGTTATTTTATCTTTTGCCTGCCAGTGGCTGCCTCCATGCAGTTACCACTACAGTATTCGGTGAATGAGAATTGTACCCCTGAGTGGTATGTTCCTAATTCATGAAGAGTATTTGCAGTTTTAGCTATTTGCGGTATTTTTGGTAATCTAACCTCTATGAAATATGAGGGAGTACTGTTATTTTCATTGTGATTCTCCACTGCCTGAGCAGGTATGTGGAGATACATTGATTTGGAAGGGAGCCCCAAGCACTCCCCTGGTCTCTGTTGCAACCACCCGCATTGTAGCATCTGTCCTAGAGAAGAATAATCTACCTGGGGCAGTGTCGTCCCTCTGCTGTGGTGGGGCGGATGTAGGCACAGCCTTGGCCAAGGACGAGAGGATCCCACTCGTCTCATTCACTGGTTCCACCAGTGTTGGCAAGAAGGTCAGACTCAAGTTTGTGTAACAACTCATTCCACCAGATGTCTTCTTCACATCATTAAACAGTAGTAACTTTACACTGTGTTAGCCCTGCATACATCTTGCCACAGCAAAATAAGTTTACCTTTCCCATTTTACCATTCATATTTTTTATGATAGTAGTTTTCTGCAATCAGAGCTGCAGCAATACTGATATGATATAATATGTACTGTAGACTTGTATTCGTTGCCGTGGTGTCAATTGTGATAGGATTATTGATAAAAACTTTAGGTGCCGGGTAACATTATATGCATAATACAGTAAGGCCAGGATATAATGCTATATACAGCAAATGCTCACAGAACACGGGAATATTGTACCCTGAAGCTCCTGTTTTATGAGAATTCCGCATTATAGGGCCATATGTTTACATGTTAAATGGTTTCATGGTACCCAAGCCAGCCCCAAGTTCACCTTTTGGGGTGATTTTCAGTTTTTTTTTTCCAGGACATTTATTTACCTAATAAAGACTTTATGACATACAAACACTGGTGGATTCCTCACGTTGAATGGAAGAGGTTTTAGGCTTGCTGGGGGGGGGGGGTGGAGTGGGGTTCCATGGCCAAAAAAAAAAAGCAGAGATCACACAGAGCACTTGTGCAGCCAGAGCAAGGGGAGAGGGTCGGCTCAGCTGGGGCAGGAATGCTCAGTGGACCATAATGACACCCCATGCAGATAGTGATAGCAATACGTCATAGGCTGATGCAATCCTTGCTATGACTATCACATATATACAGTATATATATATATATATATATATATATATATATATGTACATGCAGTCTGTCCTCGTCTAATACAGTTAATTGCTTCCGCACCCATACCATGTTAGAGAAATTTTGTGTTACAGGGACTCTTGAAACCCCCTATTTCCTTCTGCACCCCTGCCGAAAGTCCATTTTTTCCCCCTTTTGGTGCAAAATTTTTTATACCCCCCAATTTCAACCTCCTAGTAATAAAATGGTTTAAAAAATTATAAAAGAGTATTATTACAGTTAAAAGCCACATTTTATTTACCTTATGGAAGGATAAGAGGAGACACACTATGCTGGAGAGGAGGTAGAGGGGAGAAAACTGGTTAAAATCCTTCAAAGTCAGTAGCACTTATAACACTTCTCAGCAGACAAAGTGGGGAGGCAGGCAGGAGCAGGGAGTGTCCTTAGAGGCTGGGTAGTTCAGAAGCAAGAATGCTGAAGCGTGATTGGCTGGGAGGTAGGTGATGCCCGTTGGCAAAGCAACGCTTCAATGAATCATCTCATCACCGCCTCCCTGGTTCAAAAAACCGTGTTATCTTCATCAGTGGCTGTGTTAGCAGCTATATTGCTTCTGGAAAATTGTACCGTGTTAGACCGTTTTTGTTTGGGAAAACTGTGTTAGACGAGGATAGACTGTATATATATATTCTTGTGAGAGAGAGAGAGAGAGAGAGTGCGCAAAGCAGTGTGTCATGTAGTGCCTCAGTGTGTCATGTAGTGAGCAGAACAACTGAGTCATGCCACACCTAAGCCTCTAGTAAGCATATATGTGTTTGCCATGGTAGTAAATTATAAAATAATACTTCCTGTTGATTTTCCAGATGTATCAGAAAATATTGAAAGTATTTTGGTCCTCATATATATATATATATATATATATATATATATATATACACACTGTTTACTTATGAGTGGGTTAGAGCTCTCCCTCTGACCGAAGGGTCGGAGGATCGAGTCCACCCAAGGGTCATTGGTAGACATCATGAAGGGCGTCCGGTCATAAAATGTTACACGCTCCAATCCAAAAGTCCTCTACCCAGGGGCAACGCCTTAGCCCTTCGGGGATACCAGGCATAAAACCAAAAAAAAAAAATACTTATGAGGACCAAAATACTTTTAATATTTTCTGATACATCTGGAAAATCAAGAGGAAGTATTATTTTATAATTTACTACTGTACCATGGCAAACACATACATGCTTACTAGAGGCTTAGATGTGGCATGACTCAGTTGTTCTGCTCACTACATGCCAACATTGAGGCACTACATGACACACTGCTTTCCATGTGCAGTCTCTGTCTGTCTGTCTGTCTGTCTGTCTGTCTCTGTCTGTCTGTCTGTCTGTCTGTCTGTCTGTCTCTCTCTCTCTCTCTCTCTCTCTCTCTCTCTCTCTCTCTCTCTGTCACAAGACATATAAGCATCCAAGTACTGCATCTTCTTACATACATACATATATCATCTAATCCTGTGTTGCCCCCTGAGGAACGTAGAAGCCTGGGGCTTGGCAAGTTGGTCCTGACATTTAAGATGGGAGTGACCAGCCTCACACATACCTGAGTGCCATTACATGAACAATTAATCCCAACCACCCCTCCAATATAATCCTACACAGGCTCAGTTCAGTTGGAGTGCCTTAATTACCCACTAAACCACTAGGCGTCATAGTTTGGTTATGTGGTTACCACCCAGCGTAGTAAATGGTTTCCTGGTGTACAGGAAAACATGTGGCATGTCATTCAGTGTAGTCACCCACAGACAGAAGGAAAGGGAAAGGAAAAAGGAAAGAAGGACAGAAGAGGAAGGAAGGAATGAGGAGAGGGCAGTCATCAGAGAGCAGCACTACATTGAGTGAGTGGATGGTGTATCCCCACCTGCCACATCTTTAAGTGGAAGAAAAAAAAAAAAAATGGTATACTTCAAGGAGATGTGGGACCAGGACCACCCTTTATCTTTGAACTGAGTCAGAGACTGAAGCTTTGTGAAGGCATGCAGAGGTGCATTTTCGGGTATGAAGAGGATCCGTTAATAAATAATAAAAACACAATTTACATTAGGGATAGTTGGACTGGACCTCTCACACTGGATTATGATGGCATCACAGTTTTATACAAGGTGAAACTAGCAGGTTAGGGTTAGGTAAGGTTAGATTAGGGTAAATTAAGTTAGGTTGGGATAAGTTTGGTTAGTTTAGTATAAAATTGGGTAGATTAGATTAGGATAAATTAGATAAGGTTAGGTTTGGATGAATTAGGTTAGATTTTTTAAAAATTAGGTTAGGTTAGGATAAATTAGTTTAGGTATGGGTAGGCTAGAGTAAATTATGTTAGCTCTGGATACATTAGAATAAACGAGGCCTGATTAAGCTTGGATAATTCGGGTTGGGGTTGGATTAACTAGCACCGATGAGGGTAAATTAATGCCAAAATGATATTATTGGTGGCACTTATCAGTCCGCAGCTGAAAAGATGACATCCATCTGTCCAGCACTGTTGTCTGAAATGGAAAGAAGAGTAATAAACAGTGACAGAATGGATAAGGGAAATGGAGAGGGAGGAGGACAGTCTTAGATATAGAATGAGACAAAGGAAGAAGTAGGGAGCACTACATTAAACGAGTGGATGATGGGTGCCCACACCTACCACCACTGTTTGGTTAGTAAAAGTGCTGTTCTTTTATCAGAAAGTAAACTCATTCAGATGACTTTGTTAACTTTTATTACTTCACACAGAACCTAATTCTACTTTCTCTAGCCTCATGCAGAACCTAACCAGACTGTCTCCTTTGAATTACATGTAATTATATAACACAAAATTATGTTTCACAAACATTCTTGGAACCTATCTCACATAATATCTTGATCTTACTGTAGTTAAGATGGCAATACTGTAGTTATTATTGTTATTATTTTTATTTATTTATTTTTTTCTCTAGCATCAGTCATCATATCCTTCAGTTTTACCTGATTTTCCCAAATTATTCCCTTCCGCAGGTTGCACTTATGGTGCAAGAGAGGTTTGGACGCCACCTGTTGGAGCTTGGAGGAAACAATGCCATCATCGTGGACTCTGATGCTGACCCTGAGATGGTGGTGCGTGCAGCTCTATTTGCTTGTGTGGGGACAGCTGGCCAGCGCTGCACCACCACACGTCGCCTCATTGTCCATGACTCAGTAAGTTTCATTTCTAACAGTGCCATCAATTCTTTAACCCCTTGACTGTGGTTAGGAAAAGAAAAGTGGGAGGAGAGAAGAGGAATGTGACTGAAAGGAAAGATGTGTAATTAGAAGGAGAAAAGTGTGACTGGATAATTGAGAGGCCTGGTTCGAGGAAATGGTAAATGAATTGGGGAGGGAAAGTGTTTCATGACTGGGGAAACAATGTCATCATATTGGACTCATATGCTGATCCTGATATAATAGTGTATGTAGCCCTGTGCAACAGTGTGGGGATGGCTGGCCACCACTGCACCGCCATAAGTCATCTTATTATCGACAATGCTGTGAGTGTCATGTAGTAGCAAGGAGAGATGTGTGGTGGGAAGAGAAGAGGGGTGTGACTTGAAGAAGGGAGGTGTGGTCTGAAGAGAAAAAGGAGTTTGGTTGGGAGAAGAGGTTTGTATGACTGGGAGGAGAAATGGAGTGTGTGACCTGGAGCAGAAGAGCAGTGTGATTGGTAGAAGTGATCTGTACCTTGGGGGACAGAAGAGATGTAGTTACTCAGGAGTTCTAAACAGTGGATCCATATGGTTAGCTATTTTGTTTGTGTATTAGAGGTGCATGAAGGTTAAGGAACTGACAAGGGATTTAGCTGGTTAGAATAATTTGTTATGAAGGAGTGGACGACAAGGATGGGGCACTCTTGTTTTTACCCCGTGATGTGATAGTCGTCAGATTTATTCCAGCTGATGGGTAATGTGAAGCACATTAGTGTGGGTGGTTATGCCTGGAGCTTGAATGGTAGGTGAATGAGATTGTGGCCCAGTTAATTGGGCATGCTGTTGATATTGTATTTCTACTTTTATCAGGGTTTTTCCTTACTCTCTACACCATCTCACATCATCCTAAAATCAGAAAAAAAGGTCAGAATGATGATGACAGTGATGATGATGATTTAGAGTGAACAGTTTTCATGCAGTTGATGTGACAGTAAGTTGGTATGATGGGGTTAGGCTTGCACTTTCGTTTGAGTTCCACTGTGCTCCATATTAGTCTCAATTTCTCTCCCTGCATTGTCATTCTTCTCTCTTTCTTATCTTGTTTTCACCATTCCCTTTCTTCTTAACTCTCCGTAGTCTAACTCTGCTCTTCCCAAGGCATAATTTACTCTTCTTCACCTTATTTTTCATACATCCCTCCTTCTTCGTTCATTTATCTCAGTATGACACTGAAGAATTTTATATGGGTTAACATTGGGTTGCACAGAAATACACTGGATTAATAAACTAAAATGTTTGGGATGTATGAATTATCTGAGCCTTTGAACTTTTGTTGAGTATACAAAGGAAAATTCTGAATACTTGTACAGGCAGTTCTCACTTAATACAGGTATGTAAGATGTTTAAAAGGAAGAATGGTACATTCAGTTAAATAATTTTTAGTAATCAAATATTGCTGGTTCATGACTAAGGGATTATTAACATAAAAACAGTACTTTTAAATTCAGAACAATTCTACGATGATTCATGAGCATCTATAAAGTACAAATTAGTGAGTTAAGTGATAAACAATTAAATGGTGGTGGTAGGTGGCAGTGACCATCATCCGCTCACATGATGTAGTGCTTCTTAGTTTTCCTTCACCTTTATCATGTTGTTTCTATGTCGTCCCTCCACTTTTTCTGTTTATCCCATCCTCCCTTTCACTTCTTATTACTCTTCTTTCCACTTCAGGTGGCAGTACACTGAGTGACAATCCTAATTGTTTCCTGTAACCCAGGAAATCATTTGCAACACTGGGCTGTAACCATATAACCAATTAACAGGGTGATGTGGAACTTACTGTGGTACCCCTGTTAACTGGGTGGAGAGAGAGATGTACTGTTCATCCAGGAACGAAGCATCCATGCACTTTCCCTCACTGCACTGTGGCGAGATGTTGTGTGCCACAAAGGAGCATCAGTTTGGTGTTTGGGATGGCCAAACAGGAGTGGTTGCTTGCAAGACCATTCACATGGGGGGGGGGATTAACCCCTCCATTTAGAAAGAATAAAAAATTTGAATGAAAATAATAATAGTAATGCAACTTATTAAATTAAATCCTGTTAAGAATGTTACAAGATAGAAAAATAATAGGAAAATCGGGTTAAAAAGTTTTACAAAGTATAAGAAAGAACAAATTAAGAAGTTTTGCAAAGGTCCTAGAATGTTTTGTTTGTGAAGAAAATAAATGGAAGGTCGTGGTAGGCTATTGAAAAAAAATTGTAGTTCGTAGAATGTAGTGGAAGTTTCTAGAATGTTTTATAAGGGTATATAAACGGTAAGTCTGTGCAAAGTGAGTTAGTTTAGGGTCAGAAATCAGTGAGTGAAAAATTGTTTTCTCTTGTTTTTCCTGTGTTTTTTGGTGAAAGATATCAAGGGGAGGTGGTGGCTCAATTGGTGGAGAGGTGGCATCCAGTCCTACCGGACCCAGGTTCAAATCCCCACTGGGGTAGGAAACAGTTTAAGGATTTGAATTTCATAAAATCAGACTTTACTGATCTACCAGAAGTCCCGCTGACATGTTGTAAAAATACCCCCGCTAATACCAATACACCAGTCCTGTATGAGACAGCCATAGCATGTAATCAGTATGGACGGTGGGTGTTAGCACTGGTGGTGCCACGTAGAGATGAATGGTATGTAGGAAGACTACTGGGCCTTGGGAGCAGGCTGTGAAGCCAAAGCCCAGAGTCAGA
This sequence comes from Coenobita brevimanus, assembly GCF_032717465.1. Lineage (NCBI taxonomy): Eukaryota > Metazoa > Arthropoda > Malacostraca > Decapoda > Coenobitidae > Coenobita > Coenobita brevimanus. The sequence continues at coordinate 30,900,270 of NC_137024.1, forward strand.
CACTTAAAAAAAAAAAAAAAAGGTAAACAACCGAATTCTTTGTTTCACTTCCAAGGTTCTGTAGAGTTCATCCATCAATCATCCAATCCTGCATTGCCCCATGAGGAGCGTAGGAGCCCAGGGTTAGGCAAGTTGGTCATGACATTGAAGATGACAGTGACCAGCCACACTCATCCCTGAATGGCATTACATGAACAATAAAACCCCAGCCACCCCTTGGATATAAACCTTCACCGTCTCAATCCGGTTGGAGTGCAATATTCAGTATGTAAATAACCCTCTTGTACCATTTTATTACATTAGTGAGTTACAGTACCTGAGTTTGTCATATTGTGTTGTTAGTTTAGTGGGTAATTAAGGCTCTGCAATCTGATTGAGCCCATGCAGGTTTACATCCAAGGGTTGGTTGGAGTTTATTGCTCATGTAATGCCACTCAGGGATGAGTAAGGCTGGTCAGTCTCATCTTAAATGCCAAGACCAACTTGCCTAGCCCTGTGCTGCTATGCACCTCACGAGGCAAGACAGGATTAGATGATGAATGAATGATTGAAATAAAGCAAATAAACTGTTTATATATATATATATATATATATATATATATATATATACAGTGTATGTATATGTATGTAAATATATCATCTCTCTCATCTCATCAGCCATTTGAGTGTCCACTGCAGGACCGGCCTATCCTGACCGAAGGGGGGACAATACAGCCAGTGTCTCTCAACCAAGTGGCTTAGGCTGTCTGGTTGAGATTGTATGTAGGGTGAGAAGTGCTTGTAAGTGTACTGTAGTGTTGGAGTGGCTTTGGATGTGTGTGTAGTCTGTGAACCAAGTGTAATCAGCCTGCGGAAGCCGACTGGGTGCAAGCATACTTTATAGTATGCGACACTGGTTCAACCACAGCACCACTGATGTCCGCCAATGCAGTACATGACCAGAAGAATGCTCCCAAAGTTTATTACCCTGGCGAGGCGCGAACCCTCATTATTCAGTGTACGAAAATGCACACTTTACCACTGTACCACAGAGGCTCTCTCTCTCTCTCTCTCTCTATTTCAAAACCTCCCCTTTTAAAAATCCCACACACAGCCCTGGTTGCTTGCCTACAGTTGATGGATCTGCTTAGCCAGACAGACCTGGGTTATTCAACGGCAACAACAGTTTAATTGTGAAACAGTTTTATGTGACATAACTGTAAAGGACTTTTGGACAGCACAGTTTAATTGTTTGAGAATTCTGATTTGTAAAATTGAGATAAGGTATTGATGATGGTGATGATGGTTGATAGTATCTTTGTAAAAGGGAATAAGGGAGGGATGATTATGATGATTATAAGGAAAATCCTAAAATACTGTACCATGATTTTTGCAGCTCTATGACACCATTGTTGGTCGACTGGTGAAGGCATATGGAAGCTTCATGCCACGTGTGGGTGATCCACTGGATGACGGTGTACTGTATGGCCCCATGCACTCACAACAGGGGGTTGATGGATACCTGGCCACACTCAAGGAGGTTACGCAACTTGGAGGTATGGCATGCAGGCTCACTGTTTGTTTTATACCTGTGTCACAAGACACAAGGCTGAGAGAGCATTGCAAACTTGTCTTTGTGTTTTTCTTGGCAAAACTTTAAATTAAACTTTCTCAGTACTGAAACTGTTACTGCTACCACACCTGTTTTCACAGGCTATACTTTCATGTTCCCTCCCCAACTCCACAATGTTCCAGTTCATCCAGTCCATTTTTGTTCCCAGCACTCATTTCCATACCCCCATACTTTCACTCGTGGAAAGTATTTTAAACTTGGCAGTACTCAAACCACTAATACTGCAACACCCATTTTCCTTTGCAACACTTTCCTGCTCAACCTCATCATATACTGTCATTCCAGCCCATGCTACATTTCATTATGTCTGTGATGGTTTTATGGCATGATGTGGGCCATGCAGTCAGTGAATATACTTATTTATGTGTCTGTTTATCTGTTTTATCTATATCTGCCCATTCATATCCACATACCTGTCTGCAGTATATATACACAAGCGGTTTATGTCTGCCTGTATCTGTCTGTCTCACTGTATCTATCTGTTTATCTGTTTACCTGCTTTCAATCAATTTCCTTGTATGTATTTACCTATTTGGAAATGGGGAGGGTCACCTTCCCATGGTGGTGCTGACCCACAGGAAAAATTAGTTCAACCCAGACTGGGAGAACAGCCTTGGTGTACAAACCTCAACTCTCCCCACTCCCTAAAAGGATGATGATGGGCAGCAGTATTAGCGCAAAGCTATACTTTTGGAGACACACTCCTTCAGTTTACCCTCTTGGAAGGCCTGCAGCTACTCTGGTCTGCCAGACCTTGATACTCCAATACACTGTATAAAAGTTTTAAAGTATAATCTGTTTCAATACAGTTAAAAAGGAAATGAGGTTGCAGCAGCATCCGTCTATCTGAGCCCTGATCCTGTGTGGTACGGTCTTGACAAATGATTCTGCAGGTGTTTCTTGCACTATGGTAGTCAGTAACAACCCCTCATCCCACAGCACAGCACTACCCTTTCTCTCATATCCCTCCACCTGATCTCTCTACATGTCCTTGGGTACCCTCTCCTGCCAACTACCTCATATCAGTATGCTCTTCTAGTGATATTCTCACTTTCCATTCACTCTGGATATGGTTTTTAATTATTATTTTCCATTTTATTTTACATTATACATGCAGCATGCCTTGTTGAATGATGGCTATGTATGCTTGCATCTCATTTCCAGAAGGTGGCTGAAGGTTTTCACTAATGTAACTCCTGTCTGGAGAGAGAGAGAGAGAGAGAGAGAGAGAGAGAGAAAGAGAGAGAGAGAGAGAGAGAGAGAGAGAGAGAGAGAGACAGAGACAGAGACAGACAGACAGACAGACAGACAGGCACGCACACACACACACACACACACACACACACACACACACACACACACACACACACACACACACACACACACACACACACACACACATTCCAGCTACAAGAAACCATTTGTTGTGATGAAGTTAGAAATAGTCATTATTAACCTCTGCACAGCCTATTTTCTCTAAAATCATGTCAGGTTAGCAAGAATATAATAAAAAATGTCATGGGATTGAATGGGTGTAGGGTAGTTACCTAGCCATGTGGACCATTGTAGCCTACCCTTGAACACCAACACCTCTCTGTTTGCAGTATACGACAGAGGACTGTATTCTCATCAGTTAATCTGTACAGTTAGGTGATTTTTTTTTTTTTTTCCTAAGGTCATGTGTATCACCTCTAGGTGTTTTTACTCAAGGGAGACTTTTTAAACTGGCAGTGTTTGATATTGCCTTCATTAATCCCTTCGCTATGAAAAGTCTTTCCTAACCTCTGTTAAATTGTGTAAAGATATCAAGAGTTTGCCAAGTGAAAAAATATATCACCAGATTGATGAGGTTAAGAAAGCTTCCTACTACAGTACCTTTTCTCAGTTACTTCTGCAAATGGCTTGGTAATGATCTTTTGTTGTGTGTGTGTGTTATTAATTTAGTGTCTGTCCTTAACAAGACAAATAGCAGTCAAGAGAATAATAAAGCATAACAAACAAAATGTATTACAAAGGAAAAGGTGCTAGACTGCCCACTTTGGTGATGAGAATACAACTCAGAGTGTAACTGTGACTGTACTGTTTTACACATTTAACATACTAGTAGTATGTAATGTGTTGGTCCTGAAGACAATAGTGTCTACTTGTTCTTTGTCACTGTGACCTTCAGCCCTTCAGTCAGATGATGTATTCTTCAGTATAGTTTTGCGACTTCCTGACAGTTTTATTCAGCTTTGGAGAGAGTTTTCTGAAGTGTTAGATTTAGCCCTCATTTACCCCTTGCAACAAGAGATCTACCCAGAGCTGAGGAAAATCATTTGGAGGTAGCAAGAAGGGATTAATTCCTTAAATCAAGGAGGTAAAAATCTTAACATCCCATCCCATATTACTGCTTTTGAGGTGTAGAGCTCCAAGGTAAGGCTAATATGGTTCAGTACAGTTAAGAATAGATGGCTAGCTTGTTTCCCTTTGTATCATTTTTATCATTTATAAAGGCACTAACATGTTGGGATCCATCAGCCTAGGTCACCTGATGGCATCTTTTCACTTTGTTCAGTCTTTTACAACCACCCTATTCAGTCCCTTATCCCTGAGGTCACACTCAGCAACCTCATCCCAGGTTTTTTTTTTTTTTTTGGTCTGCTTCTTATACCCTTACCTTTGACATTCACACCTCTCACCTTCTGCACCTAACTGTTATCTTCCATCCTCTCAGCATCCCCAAGCCATCTCATTCTACTCCTCCTTATTACAACACCAACACATTCAAGTCCCATCCTTCCTCTCAACTCTTCAATTGCAATCTGACCCCTCCCAGACCTCACATTCAAGGATGCACCACACATCCATCTAATCATTGTCCTTCTGTACATTTGAGCTGACGAATATCCTCTTCCTATTCTGGCCAGGCCTCACTACTGTACAGCATTACACTCCCATCACATGCTGCTTTCCAGGCTCCCTTGTGGTGGGAGAGCCCTCTCAGTGTCAAGAGAAGCAACAGCTTCCTGAACTTCCTCTAACCACTCCTTACCTTAGCCACAGAACTAGGCACAGCTCTACTTCCAGCATATAACATATCCCCCAAATAACAAAATTCCTCAACACACTCAAGAGATTCCAGCATGATCAATCCTTTCATGCCTCTCAATCTCCACATGCTCACCCCGACACACCATACACAGGAAATCAGCATTATTTTGTAACCTACTTCTAATACCACAACATCTATCCTGCACCCACTTGTCACGATACTGCATAAAATGGAGTTACTTCCCACATCTATGTGGCAAACTGCACATGGCAACACTCCCTCTGCTTTGATGATACCACCACCAGCTCTAAATACCATCACTTTTGTTTTATTCACATTTCTTCTCAGTCTATTGTGCCCCATTTCATCTCCTCACATCCTAAATCTTTCTGCCACCTCACTTATTCTCTACAATCAGCACCAAATCATCAGCATACAACATCTTCCATGGGAGTCCATTTCTGAAGTCAAGCAAGAGGGTTTTGAGCACTGTAACAAATAATAAGGGGCTCAAGAATAAGCTCATCACTCAAACCTCCATTTGCTTTCACCTGGTTGTGAGCACCCATGTATCCCATGTATATAGCCATTACCACTCTGACCTGGCACACCTCAGTCACAGTCTTTCTCATCAATTGCCCACTTCAGCACTTCCCTAGGGACTTTGTCAAAGACCTTCAAATCATCAAAAACAAAGAACAGCTCCCTCTTCTTTCCAGTGTATTTTTCCTGAAGCTGTCAGACAATGAATAGGGCATCAGTGGTCCCTTTGCCTGTCATAAACTCAGACTACATCTCATCACTGTTCACACTTTCCCATATCATACCTTCCAGGACTCTCCATTACCCCTCATTATTTGGTTCAAAAGTTTGATGCCTCTATAATTTCCTCATTCAAGGCTATCACTCTACTTCTCGTTAAACACATTTACAATCACACTTTTCAGCCAGTCATGTGAAACAACACTAAACCCACTCATATATCTTCTGAGACCTTCAACATTTCATTAGTCAACGCAGACTCACTTGCTACCTTCCCTAATTGTTTCCTGCCTATTGCCCTGTTCACAGTAGCAGCATTAATCAAAGGCCAGCATCCAAACACTGGATCCCTTGACTTCATATCTTCCCTGTTCCAGTCAGATTCCTCATTCAGCAACTGGTTATAATGTTTTATAAGGCTCTTGCCAAGCATCTTTAATATCCTTACTGTCCACCACTACCCTATCTTTATCATTCTTCACACACTGCTCACCCATGATATCCTTGTTTTCTCTCTTCATCTGGTTTGCCACCTTAAATACCACATTCTTCCTTTTGGCAGTATTTAGGCTATCCAGTCAAAGTCTCCGAGACTCAGATTTTGCCCTATATACCTCAGTTCTGGCCTTAGGCTTGGCAGCTAAGTATTCCCCTCTGTTAGCACCCCTTTTCCATTCCTGGAAAAGTCTTTTCTCTCTTTCTCTGTGGCATCTACACTCTCATCCCACCACCATGTTACCTTTTATCAGAGGGTCCCTTGTCCATCCACATACTGAATCAGTAACTGGAGATTGTACTTGAGAGCTCTGTACTACTCATTAACACATCTGTATTCAGCACCCTGTTTGGCCACCACTCTACTCATCTTGTTTTAGAAGACACCTCCCTTACTGCTTGGTTTTTCATCTTCCATGTTTTCGTCTTGGATGCATAGGTCCATTCCTTCACCACTTGCTCCTTTAGTACTATGTCACATATCAGTAATTAGTGTAGCCGCACACGGTCTTTGTTCCCTGTAACTTTAACATCCTTCACTAACCTCTCATCCTTCTTGACCATGAAATAGTCAGTCTGGCTACTGTTACCCCATGGCTCATAATTATGTAATCAGCCAACTCTCTCATTTCGTAAAAAGCTTGTTGCACTTCATGTTCGTTGCCTTCCCAGACATGAGGATCTTTTCCCCCATCTTTATTCCTCGCACCAGATGTCCATCCTTTAAGCACGCCTTTATATCCTGGAGCTGCTGCACTCACATAACCACTTGATTTTAAATATCCTCACCCAAAACAACGATTTCTGTACCCCTGATACCACTAACCACACGTATCACCACCCAGAATTTATCTTTTTCTTCACCATCCAGGCCACCCTGTGGAGCATATACCAGTATAATTATAATCATTATTTTACCAAACAATATACTGTATTCAGTTATAATCCATTCATTTCTTCTCATCACATTTATGACACATTCGACCCATTTCTCCTGACCAATACACCCACACCACCACATCCATCCACACTTCCCTTCCAAACGATCTTATATCTACAGTCCTTCCCAACAGACATCAGAGCTGACTCTCCCCTGAGCCTAACTTCCCATAAGCAGCAGACATCTGCTTGCCTCCTTCCCAGTCTCCACTACTTCCCCCTCCCCCCTCTTCCCATCAAACTACCCACATTTCAAGATGCAGGTGACATATAATAAAAAAAACTCACATTACAATTTCATCACATAACACCAGTGCAGACATTCCCTGTTATAAGTCAACAGTGTGTCCATAGCTGACACTGAAAATTAGGGGAACAGGTTGATCAGCTGTATAGGTAGCAATGTAACTTTAGTGTACAGTTTTACTTTGCCCTGGATGATTTAAAAACAAACAAACACAACTTCCAATACATCTGGTAGTGTTGTTGTTGAGTAACTGCAGTCCATCTGGCTGAACAGATCCATCAACCTCAGGCAAGCAGTCACCCTTATGGGGCTGTTCCATGCAGTGAGCTGATATTCCCTTGTGGCTGACAGTCCCTTGCCATAGCAAGGCATGGGGAAGAGATTGGAGGTTTGCTTCCTGAATGGACACCACATTTGGATCTTTCCACCCAGTTAGCTGGGTCACCATAGTAGTTTCCACGTCACCCGATTATTTGGTTATATGGTTAACATCCGGTGTTGTAAGCGGTTTCCCAGGGTACAGGAAGCAATTAGGCTTGCCAGTAAGTGTAGAGCAACATTAAATGGAAAGAAAAGTAATAAAAGACTAAAGGAAAGATGGTAGAAATAGGAACAGAGGAAGGTAGACACAAAAAAATGATTAAGGTGAAGGGATAAGTAGGTAGCACCACATCAAGTGAGTGGATGATGGTTGCCACAGCCGACTGCAACTTCTGGTACTCTCTGGGGTAACTGGCATGTTAATTTTATAGGTACTGTAGTAATTGAGCCTAATAGGCAGTTTTTCAGTAATCTATTGTAAGTTGATAGCAGAAAGTAAAAAAAGAGGCAGTCCTACCTTACAAGGTGTTGGGACATACGGCTAGGCTGCTATAGTCCGGTACATTTAAGTGTAAAAGACCAGATTAATCCCCTGGTGACATTACATGACTGAAAATATGTCACCATGGGAACAGAACGAATGCATGGCCATCACACCTGGGGTGTTCTACCTTCAGTACTCCAGACAAAATTTACTTATAACAAAAGCTCACCATGTTACTGTCTCCTTACCCGCAGGCAAGATCGAATTTGGTGGAAAGGTTATGGATCGTGAAGGTTTTTATGTTGAGCCGACCATCGTGACTGGTGTGCCCCATGACTCCCCTGTTGTGCACCGAGAGACATTTGCACCCATTGTGTACATCCTTCGTTGCTCTTCTGTTGACGAGGCTATTAAATGGAACAACGAAGTCAAGCAGGGTCTGTCCTCATCACTCTTCACACAGAACCTCGCAAATGTGTTCAAGGTTAGTTGAGAGGTTTTGAATCTTGTGTTTGTTGGATTTAGTTATGAGAGGTTCATCTTTTTTAGTTTCACCACGATTGACATTAATTGTGCTAAGGGCTGTTCTCAACCTTTTCATTAAGCAGTGCGAAGTGGTGACATCTTTTATACCTTATGAGATTTTACTTGACTTAGGAGAGTCCCCTAGATGTGGAGGAGGGTAACAAAAGCTGTATCAAATCTTTGCTTTTCAGTGTCTCTTCCAAGCTGACTAAAATTTTTATACATAGCAAGACTACAATAAAAGAATCACCATAGAGCAGTACTTGCTTCATTATTGAGGATGTTATTTTTGTTCCATTCCTGCTTTCTCCACTCTTTTATTTAGCATGCAGGAGACATACTGAATTGGAGGGAGTAGAGAAATACTCTACTGTACTGTAGTTATCCCCCTCACTATTAGAGGTTCTCCTTATGTTGCATAAAATAATGTGATAGTTCCTTGCTTAAAGTAAAAAAGTCTTATCACTGGAGTGAAGGGGTTAAAGAATGTCCCGATAGTTCCTTGCTTAAAGTAAAAAAGTCTTATCACTGGAGTGAAGGGGTTAAAGAATGTCCCCTTCTGTAAATCTCACCATGCTTGACCTCAGTACTACCAAGGGCTGTTCATTAGCTAAACCTTTTCATTTCTTTTTTTTTTCCCCAACATCGATAGTTTTATAAGAGCTCATGGTGAAAAGGTTAATGAAAGTCCTATTTAAGCCTTACAGCTTGGTAAGGGTCACCTACACTAAATGAAATATAGGGGTAGGAGTACTGTACTAAGATAAACAAGAAATCCCCAGGTGGAAGGGGTTAATTTCTGCTAATCCATCCATCCATCCATCATTCATTCCCCTATTGATCTGTCTTGAGCTTATGGGCCCAGAGCAAGGCTAACACAGTAGTGTAAGAGTAAGAAGAGGTCACAGTGAAGCCAAGTGTAAACAAAAAGGGATTCAGATAGCTACACGCAATAGTTTTGTAATTTATAATGCATTTTACAGCCAGCCATATTCAGAGACATTTGTTCAATAAATTTTTTTGCAAATCAGCCCACATAATGGATTTATTTTATTGAATTTGGTAAGTAGCAACTATCTTTTATTGCTTGGCAATTCTACAAGTACAGTATTTTGCTTCACCTGACATCAGTACAGTACTGCATTCAAGCATAGTTTGGACCCATTCATTAGCTGTACTCTTGGGACAACTTAAGTTGGGTCCTTCCCAAAATCACATTCTCTGCCTCTAAAACACTCTCCTTTATACACAAAGTTGAAAATTCCTATCCCTTCCTTTGAGACCTGAATTCCTATTACTGCATCGATAGGCAGGAGAGCCTGTCATTAAATATTATCCGTACATGAACCACAGTAACTATCATCATGATCATCGTTCAAACCCAGCTTGCCCCATATAAATGTACTGGATTATGTTAACCTAGCTGTGGACTCTTACAGTTTGGATTATTATTACTGTATTATTTAACTGTTATCTAATATTCATTTTGTACAACCAACCAACAAATGTTTTATCTGCCACTGGATCACTCCAAAGGATTCAGAGTGGTATCATCAACACTTCCATGAACAGACCAGAATTTATCTCTTTACAGATCATACAACCAACTAAATATCTTGTGTTTTCCAGTGGCTGGGTCCTAAGGGTTCAGATTGTGGCATCATCAACGTCAACATCCCAACAAATGGAGCTGAAATTGGTGGTGCATTTGGTGGAGAGAAGCACACAGGAGGTGGGCGGGAATCTGGGTCAGACGCATGGAAGCAATACATGAGGCGCTCCACATGTACCATCAACTACACCAAGGAACTCCCGCTTGCTCAGGGCATCAAGTTTGAGTAGAAGTGGAGGGATGAGTTGATTGAAAGTACCAGTAATGTAATATTAGTAGCTACAAGAACAATATTGTGTGAAAATGGAAGGATTGTGGCTAGGCAGATAGGATAGGCTGATGATGAGATAAAGAATTACTGCTAGCCAACAGACTTGAGGTGAAAAGTAGATATGCAGTCATGATGAATGGGATAAGTCTGTTACTGAAAATAACAAAGTACAGGTACTGGTAGCTAAACAGAAAATGGCAAAATACTGGTAGCTAACTGAAGAATAATAAATGAAGATGGAAAGATTATAGCAGAATGGAGTTAACTAAACATACTGTTTAAATTGATGGGTTAAGCTTATATCTTGCTATTGTCAAATGATTTTACACAACTTAGAGAAAATCTTTTGTAGTGAAGGGGTTAGAAGCATTCTCCATTAACCCCTTCACTAGTGCTGGTTAAAGAGTGGCAGTAACAGCAATAACACAGAAAACATGTCATGGCAAAGAAGGGCATTATTGAGTCAAGATGTGAGATTGCAGTAAGTTGGAGGAGACCAGTTGGTTGATGTAAAGTACTATGATGGATAAGTTGAAGTGAAATGTTGAAAATTTAAGGAGCTTGAAGTTTGAGAAGCAGTGGAATAATGTGACAGGTTGAAGGCCATGAATTGAGAAAGGATAAAATGAATGTATTGAAAAGTTGATAAAGTAGTTGGTGCTATATTAAATTTGAGAGGAAGAGTGTGTTTGTCATATATTCAATATGTGGTGAAAGGTATAAAGCTATTAAATACCCAGATATTAATAAGATTGGCAGTTTATTTGATATTAATAGTACTGCAGCCATATTGTTTTGTATCCTTAACTGTCACACTAATTTGTAGCAGCTAATGTTTTGGTGTGAGATTAGTTCCATTAAAAATGAATTTATATAGCCTATAAGAATAACATCGTTTAGAGTTATCTGAAAATTAAAGCTTGTCAGTTTTGTTTTAGATGTACAGTATTAGCTGTTCCACAAGATGAATATTAGGAGTATTTTTCATATCCTGTGAAAGTCATTATTGTACGGTATATAAGAAATATCGCTGGTTGTTCAATGAAGGTATTGCTATAATATCCTTGCTTTGGAAAAATAAATATGGCAGCTGAAAATGATGACCATAACAGCCAGTCCTAAATTAACCACTTGCTAGGTGTAAGGGCCTAAAGCTAGGCTACTGTAGTCCACAGCATATAAGGGTAGGTGACCTGCTTATCCCTGTGGTATAACTAACACAAGCAGTTTATATCATGTTCATCATGTACTACCGGTATATCAGATGCTGTATCTTGAGTATTTTACAGGGTGGCTGTGATGAAGATACCTCGACATAACCTTACCTCAGTGAAGTGTCCTTCATTCCATCCAAAACCTTTTTCACTGTTGATGATACTATACTAACATAATGAATTTTCAGACTTCAGAGTAGGCCCATTTTAGTCATAATATTACAATATCTAGGAATCTGTTTGTAGTGCTGTGTTCATTAAATTTAAAAAAAATGCAAGGACTATAATGTCAGTGAAGTGAAAGTCTCACCTATTTCCTTTTTTTCAGTTCATTTAATGTATTTAAATAACAGTAGTCTAAGATCTTAATAATGAAACTTGCTCATGACCATGTTACCATGTGTATAGCACCTCCAGGGAATATTTTATACAGAGAGGCAGTATTTTGTAAGTCAAGATTTTTATACCCTCATATTAAGAGGATTTTGATTAAAGTTTGATACAGTACAACTCTTTGTGTCGTGTTTAACCTGTGCAGATACTATACTGTAATACATTCTTTTTCTTTCACCTTAACATAGTGGAGATTTCTGTCCATTTGCAGCTTGTTTTCTATGACTTAGTGTTAAGACAATACTGTGGCTCTCCTTCCTTTCCCCAACACTGTATTGTAACTAGTACAATAGTCTTGTATTAGTACTGTATCTTGTTATGGCTCGGCATTAAAAATAGAGAGATGAGAGTTTTAGGTTGAAGAAGACTAAGTATTATACTACATAACAAATAAATTGAAGATTGGGGCTCCTGTTGTTAGCTCCTTCAGCACAGTTGCTTCTTTTTTATTATATTCATGCTGCTGTCAGATTTGATTTAATTTAACTTACAGAAAACCTCACAGTGAAGTGGTTTAATAGATAAGTAATCTAAAAAATGACCAAGAAATATCCATGGTTTTGATTCAGCCAATGAAGCCGTAGACATCTCTCCTCACTCAGTTTTCAAATTATCTCCCTGATTGTGAACAGTATTTGGCCACCTGTAGTATGGGAAAGTACTTTTTCTTTCAATTATGCCTATTGTAACAGGTGCAGACATGGCAAAGCTTCACTTTTTAAACTAGACATACAGAGAATAACTGCCAGGAAGCTTGCTTCACATGCTGCTTTACTCCCATCATCATGGCCAGCATCAGTTCTGATGATATCACATGAAAACCCTCTACACTATACTGTACCAAATGGATTGGGAGGTTTTATAACACTTCTTGCTTTGTGATTTATTTTGCACATTGTACCTCACGTTTCACTTGTATGTTATTAATTCAAACTATGTTGATATTTAAGCTATGGTATTACCATTCTCAACAGTGTTAAGGTGTAATACGCAAAAGCAGTAACTAAGGAAGATGTGTTTTGAAGCTTCCTAAGCCATCTACAGTATAATAGGCCCCTGACCCCAAGTTTCAGTAGTAAGCAGATGGAACAACTTAATGCCCATACAGTGCATGAACAACTTAATGCCCATACAGTGCATCTGTCACCTGCTAAGGTATTGGCAGCACACTTCACTCGTTCTGTATGGTTTTTTATCCCTTACACAATAAGAGGTCCCTCCTAAATCAAATAGAATCATATGGTGGTAGCTTAAATAATATTTTAAGAGAAATCATTGTACTGAAGGGGTTAACAGACTGTAACCTCTTCAGTGTGATAGGCCATCACGGTAAATTATCCCATCGTTGCAAGATTAAATGAAAATGCATCATGGCAGCGAAAAAGTTAAAAGGATGCTACCTAGTGGCAGACCAGAGGGAAGGGTGGTGCAGACTCGGCCAACACAGTTTTGGGACCAGGATGGGATTGGGCTCAGATCTGTTTCAGAGGGTCCAAGGTATTATAGTTCCCAGGCTGCTGCTTCCACCCAATAGGGAGGGTCCCAAACCTTGGAACAGTGCCCCAGGTAGCTGATGTATCAGTGGGTGTATAATGGCAGGGAAGTTACAGTGCACTGGTGCACTTAGAGGGTGCCCCTGTAGCCGTCCTAGCATGGTGCCCCAAGACCACTGCCACAAGCACTGGCCACAGCTGGTGGGCTTTGGGTCCCTGGTCCCATGCATGGACTTTCTTTTGTGTGTGTGCAAGGAAGAAGGAACCAAAGGCTGAGCCCACATTAACGTTCCTTCCAAGAAAGAAACAAAAACAATACAAAAGAGAGCCAAATTCAAGATCCATTCATTTCGAGATGCCTGGACACACTGCATTTGAAAGATGGGAGATCATAGGAAGTAGGAAATACAGACAGAGGGAGACAGTTCCAGAGCTGACCTGATGCATAAATGAAGGACTGAGAGTAGCGGTTAACTCTTGCATTAGAGTATTGGACAGCAAAGGGATGAGAGTTTGTTGCTAGACGGGTGCTACGTGCCCGTCGTAGAGGTGGAGGGTCCATTGAAGTAGCGATAGAAAGAGATAAAGAGGCAACAGCGCGGCGAAGAGACAATGGTTGAAGGGAGCCAGTAAGAGGAGGAGAGTTGATGAGACGAATAGCCTTTGACTCCACCCCATTGAGAAGAGCTGTATGTGGGGAGCCTCCCCACACATGAGAGTTGTACTTTAAACAGGGGCAAATAAAACCCCTGTATGAAGTCAACAACTGTGCAGGATTAAAGAAGGCACGGAGTCGGCTTAACACACCCAATCCCTTGGAAGCAGATTTTACAAGAGATGCAATATGATCTTTCCAAGATAAGTCCCCCGTGAATGAAACCCCAAGCATTGTTCAAGGATGATGCAGGATTGAGCTGGATATTATTAAACATTAGTGGGTATTCATGTGGAAGATTTTGACGGGTTGATTGGTGTAAAAACTGAGTCTTTGACGCATTAAAAACAACAAGATTATTTTTACTCCAATCAGAGATACGAACCACGTCAGACATTAGGTGTGCCATATCCTCATCCCTTGTTTGTTGAAGTAACTGCTGAGATGGACGTTGTGGGAACCGAATGGAAAGGTGAAGGGTGGAATCATCAGCGTACGAGTGGACTTGGGACTGTGCAGGTGGACAGGGCCTGTGTTCCAATTCCTCTTGTATTTACCCGACATAGCAAGCATTAAAAGCAAGCCTGTGGAAATCAAATCACCTAAGGGGTTCAGAGTGGTATCACGGAATGTGGGTAGTTTAAAGAGCAGAGCAGAGAAAGAGGTAGAGAGACTTGAGAAAGAGCAGAGCAGAGAAAGAGGTAGAGAGACTTGAGTAGGAGGTGGGTGGATGTCTGTTGCCTACAGGAAGTCAGGTTCACGGAAGGGTCAGCTAGGATTTTTTGTTTAAACAATGCAAGGAAAAAGGAACCAAAGGCCAGAAGCCTATAAGGTTGTTCCTTCCAAGAAAAAAATAAACGAGCAAAATTCAAGATCCATATGCCTGGACCCACTGTGTTTAAAAGACTGAAGATCAAAACCAGTAGCAAACACCGACAGGAAGACAGTTCCAGAGATGACCTGTTGCATACATGAAGAACTGGGAGTAACAGTTAACTCGTGCCAATAGAGAGTTGGACTAAAAATGGATGAAAGTTTGCGGCAAGATGGGTGCTATGTGCCTGCCACAGTGATGGAGGGATGCAAGTAAACAGTTTAGAGGAGCAGTGACTGTTATGCTACGTGTTCAAGTGTCAACTTCTTGTCCTCTGAACACAAACTACTGAGCTGGGGTTCCCTTCGAGACAGGGTCTAGAGCATGCAACTAAAGGAACAGGGCATAAAAACTCGGGTCAATCAACCTTACACATTTATTACCTTAGTTAAAACTCAAGACTGAATACAATATTAATATTATGCACTATACAGTTAAGTATCACAGTGAGACAGGTGGACTCTGGTTCGGGCTGCTGTGGTCTTGGGCTGCTCACAGGTGTCGTCTGGGTGTGGGAGGAATCTTGTCAGGTGTGCCCTCCTGCAGGAGGCATGGGACCACTGCCAGGGGCTGGGGCGTCCAGAGGGGGCTGCTGGGCGATGTAGAGGGAGGCTCTTCCCTAGTGGAACCTGGGTGGGGAAGGTGGCCCTCAGGACTGGGGCCAAACAGAGTGAGCAGGCACGCTTGTCGATGCCCACTCCTGGAGGAGGATTGCTTGCTGATGGGGCTGGGGAGATCGCACCCCGAGGTCCTAGGGGCGTCCCTGGGTGACTGGGGGCTGCAGTCTCGCTCAGGTCAAGTCGTTGTCAGGGGCTGCCTGCGGCATCCCTTCCTCCTGAAGTTTGACAGCGAGGGCCGTCGTCAGGGCGCTGGCCGCAGGGCTCGGATCCCCAGACTCACCACAGGGCCTCGCCAGATCTCCTCCAGCTGCAACTCTGCCTGGGAACTACCTCTGTGGGGAGAGAGAGAAGGGTGTCCCGCTCGGCCTCTGGGTGGGTAGTGAGGCAAGCAAGGGATGCCCTCTGTGAGGAGAGTCACAGATGCAGCAGACAAGGGATGTATGGTGGCTGATCCCTCCCCAGTGCAGATGGTGGCCATCGCCGTGGTTCTACATGCCCCTGGGACAGCAGGTGAAGGGTATACGGTGGCCAACCCTTCCCCGGCGCAGACGGTGGCTGTCGCCACGGTCCTGCTCCCTGAGGAGGTGGCAGAAGAAGGATGGACGGTGGCTGATCCTTCCCTGGCACGGATGGTGGCCGTCACTGCGGTTCTGCCCTTCTCTGGGGCCACAGCAGGGAGATGTATGGTAGCCGATCTCCCTCCAGTGCAGATGGTGACCATCACTGCGGTGCTGTTCCCAGGAGTGGCTGCAGGTGAAGGGTGTACGGTGGCCGTCACCGCAGTCCTGTAGGGGATAGTAGATGAAGACTGTACGGTGGCCGACTCTTCCCCGACACGGACGGTGGCCGTCGTCGCGGTGCTACCTGGGACTGTATCTCTACAAGTCTCACCCCAATCCTGGCGAGTGCTGGCCCGGCTGGCGAGTAGTCTGCTGGGGCGGCATTCTTGAGCCTGGCTCTGATGAGGGGAAGAGGGGCGCCAGGTAGTGGGGGGACATAGGCCCGTCTTGAGTTGGCCCTTCGCGCACCCTGTGCGCCTCCTTGTGGTCTCCCCCTGGGGTGCGTGTTGCGCCACCCTGTCCATGGCTCCTGGGTGGGTGTTGCGACACCCCTTTCCGTGGTCTCCCGTTGGGGTGGGTGTTTCAGTGACCACTAACATAAGAACAGAAAAAGAGGTAAGGATGCAACAGTGCAGTGAAGAGACAAGTTAAAGGAAGCCAGTAAGAGGAGTTAATGAGACAAAAAGCCTTTGACTCCGCCTTGTTGAGAAGAGCTGTATTCCCACACATTAGAGTTGTACTCTACACAGGAGCAAATAAAGCCCTTGCATAAAGTTAACAGTTGTACAGAGGTAAAGAAGGCAATGAGTCGGCTTAGCACACCTAATCTCTTGCAAGCAGATTGCACAAGAGAGGTAACACAATATGATCTTTCCAAGGTAAATCCCGAGAGAATGAAACCCTAAGTATGTTCATTCATATGCAAGACAGCTGGATATTGTTAAAAAGTAGAGGATACTAGTGCAGGAGATTTTGACGGCTTGAGTGGTGTAAAAACTTTTTTGATGCATTACAAACAAGATTACTTTTACCCTAATCAGAGATATGAGCCAACTCAGACATTGGGTTCCATAGCCTCATCCCTTGTTTTTGAAGTAACTGTTGGGATGAATGCTGCGAGAAGCGAGTGGAAAGACGAAGAGTGGAATCATCAGCATATAAGTAGATACAGGTAGCTGTACAGCTTAAAAGGTCATTGAGGAATAGAAAAAAACGGGTTAATGGTAGGACAGAACCCTGAGAAATACCGCTATTGAGAGCCCCAGGAGAAGAACGGTGGCTATCTACAACAGCAGCTATGGAACGACCAGAGAGGAAGCTAGAGATGAAGACACTGATAGAGGGATAAAAATCATAAGAAGGCAGTTTGGAAATTAAAGATCTGTGCCAGACTTGGTCGAAAGCATTTGAGATGTCTAATGTAATGGCAAAGTTTTTGCCAAAGTCCTGAAAGGTGGATGACCAGTTTGAAAGGAAGGTGAGAAGATTGCCAGTAAAGTCCCAGGCAGAACTCATACCGGCGATCGGCGAAATACCCGCGCGGCGGGGTGAGCCCGACACCACCACCCCAGGAGGAGAGTACAGAGGGGTGACCCCCACCACACGAGGAGATGACGGGGAGGCCGTTTTACCTGACAAGCCGTCCAGGCAGGAACGTCATATCTCCCCTGTGACCCGACGCCCCTCTTCCCCGCAGCCAAACCACCTGGCAAGGTACAGTGAAAGTACATTACACTCCAGTGGAGGAAGCACTAGCCAGAATCGGGATGGGACTTGCATACGAAAAGTCCCAAGCAAGCCTTCGGACCCTGTATCCACCGGATCGACCTCCATAAAAGCAGAGGACTCAGGAGGAGCCTCTAGACTTGCTACACCCTAGGGGAGCAGCGGCACAGTAGCGCCCACCGGGTCTATTGTGGGTGGAGTGACCACCGGTTCTCCATCCTCTGCCACCCACCTTCGGGAGCCAGCACGATGGCATGTCCCACGGACGACCTTTGCCGGGACTCCCCAGGAGGGAGGCGGACCCAGGGATAGACTCCACCGGAGCTACCATTCAGGACAGGTCACCAGTCATCCCCCAAGGCTGCCCCAACTACGACAAACGGAGGACTGACTCCACCGGAGCTGCAGCCTAGACCAGGAGAGCCCACCAGGCCTCTCCCTCCCGTCGTCCCCGGGACAGGCGTCCCAGTCCTGACGGCAGAAGAGCAGACGCCACCGGAGCTGCGGCTTTTGCCAAGGGAGCCCACTGGGCCTCTTCTTCTCGCCATCACCAGGTTCTGTGGCACCCAGAGGAGTTCCCTCAGGTTCCTCTTCTGCCCCTGTCCCGAGTAGGAGCTCAGGCAGTGCCCACCGGGGCTGCCTGGCCAAAGGAGTACCCATCAGATCTCCCTCTCGTGCCCCGGACCTAGGTTTCGGCAGGGTTCGTCAGACCTGTCAAGCTGGGGAGCAGGCCACCGGTTGCTCCCCTTCTGTGACTCCTGAAGCTCCTACCGAGGGCAGTGCCTCTTACTCAGCCTGCCCTTCCTGTGGCAGAGAGAGGCGCCCCTCTCCCCGCCTCTCTTCTCAAGAGGATGGGATCTGCTCCCCCACAGGTACGCCGCCAGAGACCTGTCAGGGCAATACGTCCCCGAGGCCAGGTGTCCTGTCATTGCAGCCCCTCCTTCACCGCCCCCAGGCACTGCCGGACTCCCCCGGAGCAAGAGGCCACAGTCCACCCCTGATGGCCTCCTCCCATAGGAGAGGCCGCAGCCTCCAGAGCAAGCGGGACACCCCCGACAGCTGGTGCAGTTGCCGTACCTCCCCCGGGGCAGGAGGCCGCAGTCCCCTCCTGACGGCCACCCCTGCTGGATGAGATCGTGGCCCAGCCAGGGGACTGCCCCTTCCGCAGCCGACCCTCGGCCTGGGCCTCCCCAGGTCCGCCCCCAGGACCCCGACTACAGCTAAGGGCCAGCGCCATGCTGTGAGCCTCCTGGTCCTATTTGGCCCTAGCCCAGAGGGCCCTGCCTCGCCCAGGGCCTCTGTAGAAAGAGGGCCATCCACCATGCCACCCACCAACTTCCTGCAGGACCCCGTGGCAACCTCACAGGTGACCTACCCCTGGACTACACCCTGGACGGCCCAACCCCGACGCCTGGACACCACTTGCGGCTCCTGGTGTAAGGGCCTCCTGCCCGGCGTACCCGAGCGGCTGTCTCTGCCTACCCCGTAAGTAAAAGACCCTGAGGTTGTTTGTCCCCTAATGACTATAAGACACGATCCCCGGTGCATCAGCCCCCCCCCTCCTTTTTCCCAGTGCTCCTCTGCCCCCCCCTGTTACCTTACCCCTGTGTGGAACAGTGATCTCACCATCTCAGAGAAACTCGCACGCGGAGTGTCTGGCACTAGACCCCGGGCTGTCCCCAAGTGTGAACTACCCCCCCCCCCCGTGCTATACACAGCGGACTCGCTTCCCTACCCCCCCCCGCAGTACCAGTGTCGTGTCTCTCTCCCTCTCCCCCCCTCTCGTTCTTGTAGTTGTTGTACGTAGCCCCTTCCCCCCCTCTCGGACCTGTCTATGTCAACGTAAGCCGAAGGTGGCGTGTAAGGCACACTCCCAGTAATCAGCCCCCGTGAGAAATCTACACCGCCATAGTATTCCTCTCCTCCTCTTTCCAGCCCATGTTACGCGAATAGACAGTGTTATATTCTCCCGTCCTGTGTCACGCGCACGTAGCATAAGGGAAGCTAGGATAACGTCTGTGTCACGCGGATGCATATAACTAGCATAGGAGACTGTTCATGCTACGCGAGCATACAAGGACCTGAATATACTGCCGTCTATGTCACGCGTTTGGGAATACTGTACTGAGATACATGTGACTGTACTTGCCATATACATGAGGACAGAGCACACCTGGTATATTGTATGGGCCATATGTGTATCACTGTGTGGGAATTGCTCTGTATGAGAAAAGGTAGAGTACTGTGCATTGGTCAAACTCACTGAACTAGGTGGAAACATTTAGTGTAAGAACTAGTCTTCTGAGCCATCTTGTTATTTTGTATCACGTAGTTTTGATCACGGATTGTAGTGTGTAATTGGTTATTGTTAATATATATGTGTATCTTTGACCGGTTGTGTTTGGACTTTCCTTCCTTGCCCGTGGCTGATCCGGTCGAGAACAAAGAACCCAAGGTCGCACTGCACCTGAGCCCGAGGAGTCGAGACTCAGGATACGCTGCATAACAATCAGAAAGAAGGTTACGATAGAAAGGGTGCTTTGTTTATCTTTTATAAGACTGTGTTTAAAAACTTTAGAGATACAGAAAGTAAAAGCAATTGAGCTATTGTTAGAGGTTTGGAATGGTCAGCCTTCTTTAGGACAGGCTGAATGAGGCCAACTTCCGATGCTAGGTGTTTTTAGGCCGGGTAGAGCATCGAGCTCGGGGCGGGGGGTCGTGAGTTCGAGCCGCGCCCGGGTCTGCCGTGCCGCGCTCTCCTGTAACCTAGCGGGGCTATATGGCCTTAGTTGCCTAGCTGGGGGATTTCATTTCTCCTCCCGTCCTAGCAACACCCAGTGTATAACTGGGTTCCCTTTCTAGACCAGAGTCAAGACACAGTGTGAGAGGAACAGGACATAAAAACACAGGGCAACAACCTTACATGTATATTACCAAATTATTAATAAATGTTCCACAAGACTCCATGCAAAGGCAAAGCTCAGACTGGCAGAGATATTGTAGGTATCACGCAGGATACCAGCCGCCTCAAGAATAAGCAGACAGACACTGCACTTAAGTGAAGCTGGGAGTACACTTAATTATTCGGCTGCCTATACTTTGTAATGATTATACACATGTCCCGTGTTCGCTGAGTGGAGCAGGATAGCGGCATATTATTACTGTCTCAGCTTACACTGGGTGGAGTTGGAATAGTTTATCTCTGTCACTGTGCTTCAAGTGTCACTTTCACTTTCACCTCACAGGTATGGAAGTCACAGTCACAGTAGGGGTGCAGGGCAAGGGACCGGCGGCTCACAGGTGTCAGCCCAGGGTCGGCTGAGCCTCCTCAGATGCCTTCTCGTCTAGGGGACACGGGACTACTCATAGGGGCGTCGTCCTCTGGAGTGGGCTTCGATCGGGTATGTTGAAGGGCCCCGCACTAGAGGGGCTGGGTATAGGGGTTCGGCCCTCGGAACTGAGGCCGAAAAGCCCTTGTAGGTGCTCCTGCAGGTGCCCAGTGCGGTGAGGGCGTCACTCTTCATCAGGACTGGAGAGGTCGTGCCCTGGGGTACTGGGGGTGACGTGGAGAGCCCGTCTGCTGCGGTCTCACTCCCACTGCTTAGCCGTCAGGGTAGGGCTGCGGCATTGCTGGCAACAGGAGTCTGACAGTTGCTGGTTGCCCGCTGGTGCCGGCTGGATTGAGTGCAGCCCTGTGGTTAATACAGGTCCTCTCCACAGTCCGTGAATGGGAGGTTCACCTCCTGGAGGCTGCCTTGGGCTGGGGAGATAGGGGTGGGGCCTGCCTTACCACCAATAGGTCGGCTCGAGCAGGATTCTCCCTCTGGTCGTGGAGTTACAGGGGGCGAGGGACTTTTGGAGTGTCCCTCCCTGGCACGGCTACCGGCCGTCCCTTTCCTGTTAGTACAGCAACCGGCCGTTACCGGGGCCCAACCCTCTGACGGGACTGCAGATGAAGGGTGACTGTGGGTGCAGCTACAGACCATCACTGATGTCCCATATGAGGGGCGACGTGTAGGTGAGAGGCGGCTATGGGCCGTCCCCTGTCTACTGGCGCGGCTATGGGCCCCTCGAGGCAACTGCAGAAGTAGAGAGGGCATGCCTTTCTCTCCCCACGTGCGGCAATCAGCCGTCACGGTCTCTGCAGGGGGGAGTGAACAGCACTGCGAGCGGCTATGGGCTGACTCTTAGATGCGCGGCTACCGGCTGTTGCAGTTGCATGGCTGCAGGCCGCTGCTGGCACATGGCTACTGTTCGTTGCAAAGGCACGGCTACAGGCCACTGCTTGCACACGGGTACAGGCCGTTGCTTGTGCACAGCTATGGGCTGCTGCTTGTGCACGGCTATAGGCTGTTGCTTGTACAAGGCTATGGGCCGCTGCTTGTGCATGGCTACAGGCCATTGCTGGGGTGCTGTCTGGAGCTGGTTTATTAGCTCCACCCCGATCCTGGCGAGGGTTGGATTGGTTGGAGGGTAATGCACCCGGACTGAGGTGTTTGCGCCAGGTGCATTCCATGGAATAAGGGCGCGTGGCCGTATGGGACATATGCCCATAACATACGGACATCGCACGTGCCCTACCTATCCCTCCATTGTTGCCTCCTGGGGATGTCGTGATGCTCTCTGTTGTCACGGCTGCTATTTTATTCAGCAAGAAGCAGAGGCCAAAGTTTACGCAGGCGAGGTTTAAGCACAGAAGCACAGCTCTTCAGGACAACGGGAGGGACCCCATGAGGCCCATATACCTTGTTAATACTGAGACCAGTGATGTCACTCATGAGGAAGTCAGATGAAGGAAGTGATAGAGGAATAGCACCGGAGTCATCGAAGGTGGAACTGAGGGAGAAAATCTGAGCAAAGAGTTCTGCTTTTTCAGTGGAAGAAACAGCTACATCAGAGCGAGAGGACGAAAGGATGGTGAAGTAAAGGTGTTAGAAAGGTTTTCGGCAAGGAACCAGAAGGAGCGGGAAGAACTGGAGTCACAGAAGAGCATTTAGTAAAAAGGAAATTATTCTTCGCAGAGTGAAGAACAGACTTAGCACAGTTGTGGGCAGAGTCATAAAAGAGGTGAGATTCAGGGATGGGTTGGCTCTGGTATAATTTGTAGGCCTTCTCCTAGTTGTGGACAGCATTAAAACCAACGTGATTAAGTTTTTTGTTTTTTAATTAGTCACCGGATAAGAGAATGGAATGTAAGCTTCCATGCCTGAGAGAATAACCTCCGTAATGGCGGAGGCACACTCAGCTCGGCCATGGAAGTAATTCCAGGGAAAATCATAGAAGTACTGCTCGAGGGCTTCCCAATCAGCAACTCGAAACTGCCACAGTCTCCACTTCTTAAGAGGGTCCACAGGCCTTACTAGAGCAACAGGACAGGTTAAGGTGGTAAAGCTTGATTGGAGGGGGGCCCATTGGAGAGAAACGATTAACAGGATAAACAGAAGGATTACCTGTAAGAAGGAGATCAAATATGTTGGAACCCTTTCCAAGTCGGTCAGGGATACGGGCAGGACCCACACATGGGGAGGGTGCTGTACAAGCTGCTCTAGGTCATTAAGCATAGAAAAAAATGTAGGCTTGTTCACCAAGTGGATCAGTGAAAGGAGAGGAGAGCCAAAGGTGAACACTAAAATCGCCTGGAATGAAGATTTCAGAAAATGTAGGAATTGAAAGGACGTGTTCCGTTTTAGAAGAAAAATATGATAATTCCCCCGGGCTAGACCTGCTAGGGTGACAGGAGAGTGCTACCTCTCCTAGCAAGGCAGCTACCTGGGCGGGGCGCGAACTCTCGACCTCACAGTCTCTAGTCAAGAGCTCTACCACTGAGCCACTCTGCTCCCATCAATTCAGAAGTAAGATGATCAAAGAATTTTTCATAGTAGAAATGAGGGATAAGTACACAACACAGCTTTATTTAATCAGAGAATGACAGAACAGCAGAAGCCAGAGATTAGAGAATTCGAAAGAATCATGTTCTGGAACACGAAAGCACACAATATCCACCTCTGGCCTTGAAGTGAGTGTAGAGAAAATAGGAGGATACAGAGAAGTATTTGCTATCAGTCGCCTCAGACAGCTGAGTCACAGTGGGGAAGAGGTGTGGTTTAGAGGATGAGAGGTGGTGTTCAACAGAGAAAAACTTAGAAGCAAGGCTTTAAATGTTGTAGAAATGAACATGGAGTGAGTCAGACAGTGGTTCCATGACAAGGACTGTAGGTTTAAGGTGTTTTAGCGGATAAATGTAAATGGACATGGTGGTATGGGTGTGCTGGTTGAGGAAAAATGGGTTTAATGTGTCATGAATGTAATGAGAGTAAATGAATGGATTATAGCGGTGAAAATATTGTTTGGTAACTCATGATTTTAGTTATATCGGCTTATGTGCCATAGATTGGCTTGGACGATGATGAAAAAAAAAAATATATTTTGGGATGACTTGATAAGTGTGGTTGGTGGTATGGTGGATGATGAGATTGTAGTTTTAGGTGAAGATTTAAATGCTCATGCAGGCGAAGCAGCTCATGGATATGAAAGGCTACATGTAGGATGCGCATATGGTACGAGGAATCTGGAAGGGAAAGAATACTTGAATTTGAGGAGGCAGTGAATATGATTGTGTGCAACACGCATTTTAGGAAAAAAGGAAGTCTGGGGTAATAATAAACAGATTGACTATTTCCTGGTCAGGAGGGCAGATAGGAGGTTGGTGAAGGATGTTAAAGTAATAAGGTTAGATGTGTGTGGGCAGCAACACAAATTACAGATTTATGACATGATGCTGAAGCAGTGCGTGGTGAAGAAGTGGATCTATCCACCCCACCCCCAGCATATAACATGTCCCCAAATAACAAAACTCTACACACACAAGAGATTCAACACCAAGATCTGTTCTTTCACGCCTGACTCTCTACGAGTCCATGCACTCCTCGACACACCGCACACACGAAATCAGCATCATCTTGCAGTCTACCTCTGATACCCTTTATGAGTCCATTTATCATAAACAATGCACAGGATGGTGTTACTTTCCACACCCTTGTGGCAAACCGCACGTAGCCTCACTCCATCTGCTTTGACAGTAACACCACCAGCTCGAGACATAGCTTTTGTTTATCTGTATTTACTGTCAAACCCATGTGTCCTATTCCGTCTCTCCATTTCCTAATCTTTCCTCCGCCTCCCTTTCATTCTCTGTGATCAAAACCAAGTCATCAGCATACAACGTCTCCCAGGGGAGTCCGTTTCTGAAGTCACGCGAGAGAGTTTCAAGCAAAATGACAAACATTAGGCTTCAGACTGACCTCTGATGCACGGCAACCTCGGAAAACTCATCACTCAGTCTCCATCCATATTCACCTGCATGCGAGGTCCCACATACATAACCATAACCACTCCAACCATCCACTCCTCGATCCCAAGCTTTCTCATTGCCCACTTCACCGCCTCCCTAACGACTCTGTCAAAGGCTTTCGCCAAATCAACAGAAACAAAATACAGCTCATTTTTTCTTCCCTACATGTATATGTTTTCCTGAAGCTGTTGGACAATGAACATTGCATCAGTGGGCCCTTTTCCTGGCATAAACCCAAACTACATTTCATCAGTATTCGTCCTTTCCCTAAATACATCTTTTAGGACTCTCCATAACCTTCATTATCTGGCCCAAAAGTTTTATGCCTCTATAATATCCTCATTCCAGGGCAACACATTTCCTCTTGTACACAGTTATAATCACACTCGTCAGCCAGTCATCTGGGACAACACACCTTTATATAATGATATTTATCAGTCAGTAACTAAACCCACTCCTATATTTCCTGAGGCCTTCAGCAGTCAACAAAGACACATCCGCCGCCTTCTCCAACTGCATCCTGCCTATTGCCTGCTCACAGTAACAGTAACAATCAAAGGCCAAGGGCCGAACACTGGATCCGCTGACTCCAAACCTTCCCTGTTCCAGTCAAACTTCTTACTCCCCATTCACCAACCGGTTATAATGCTCACTCCAGGCGTCTTTAATATCTTCACTGTCCATCACTACCGTTCCCTCATTCTTCACACACTGCTCACTTGTGATATCGCTATTTTCCCTCTTCATCTGATTTACCATCTTAGATACCGTATGTTTCCTTTCGACGTTATTCGTGACATCAAGTTAAAGTTTCTGAGACTCATATTTTGCCCTGCATACCTCCTTTCTTGTCCTATGGTTGGCAGCCAAGCAATTCTCTATGTAACCACCACTTTTCCATTCCCGAAAAAGTTTTCTCCTTAACTGAGACTTCTACACACACATTCCACCACCACGATACCTTTTGCTCAGTCTCCGTCCACACAGTGAATCAGTAACTCTCAAGATGATTGTTCTTTAGAGCTCTTTGTTGTTCATTAACATTTCTGCCAACAGCTCCCAGTTCAGTCACCACTCTACTCATCTCTCCTTGGAAGGCATCCCTTACTGCTTGTTTTTTCAACTTCCTTATTTTCCTCCTGGGTGCCAAGGTCGTCTTCTTCACCACCCGCTCCTGCAGCACCATGTCTCATAATAATTTGTGTTGCTGCACACGCTCATCGCTTCCTATATATTCAGCATCCCTCATCAACTTCCTGTCAGCCCTCCTGACGAGGAAATAGTCAACCTGGCTACTATTTCACCAAGACTCATATGTAATCAACCTATTCTCTTCCTAAAATCCATGTTGCACACAATGATGTTCATTGCCTCCCCAAATTCGAGTATCATTTCCCCTTCCAAATTCCTTGTACCATATGGACATCCCTCATGTACCCTTTCATATCTTTGAGCTGCCTCACCAACATGATCATGTAAGTCCCATCCCAAAACTACAAACTCATCATCCCCCATACCACCAACTACACGTCATCCCAGAAGCTACCTTTTTCTAGATTATCCAAGCTAGTCTGTGAGGCATACGCTGATGTAACCGAAATCATGAGTTTATCAAGCAATATTTTCACCGCAATAATCGTTTCATTCTCACATTACATGACACATTCCACCCATCCTTAATCATCACATTCATAACACCATATCCATCTACATTTCGGTGCCAAAATAGCTTATACGTACAGTCCCTCCCAACAATCATTCTAGCTGCCCCTCCCCCTTTTTCTTGTACGGAATAGACATCCACCTACCTCCTACTCACTGTCACCACTCCTTCCTCAGCTCAACCCTCAAACTACCCACATTCCACGATGCCACTCTGCACCCCTTCGGTGACTGATTTCCACAAGCTTGCCTTTTCTATTTCTCTTTTTTGTCAACATCAGGTAAATAAAAAGGGAGACAGACCACAGGACCCGCCTACACGCACAGTCCTAAGTCCAGGCATAGGACCTGGAACCCATAATCGGTAGAGAGGCGGCCTGCAGTCCTGATGGACCCAGGTTCGAATCCCGGCTGGGGCAGGGAACAGTTTAAGGATTTGAATTTCATAAAAGCAGACTTTCCTGATCTACCAGATGACCCGCCGACATGTCATAAAAGTACCCCCGCTAATACCAATACACCAGTCCTGTATGAGACAGCCCTAGCATGTATTCAATATGGACGGTGGGTGTTAGCGCCGAAGTGGTGACATGTAGAGAGGTGTATGGTATGAAGGAGGACTACTGGGCCTTGAAAGCAGGCTGTGAAGCCTATGCCCAGAGTCGGACACATAAAAAAAAAATAAAAAAAAAACTAGACTAGTGTCTGTGACTGGCCCCAGAGCACTCTGCCAGGACAACTACAGGGACACCCTTTAAAGGCGTAAATGCCCCGGCATTATGCACTCACTGATAGGGCAGCCTCCTGGAGAGCCACATCCAGGTTCAGGCCCTTCTTTATTGGGCGGAAGCGGCAGCCTGGGAACTACAATGCCCTGTACCCTCTGACACAAATCCGAGACCCATCCCATCCTGGTCTCAGGGACTATGATGGCGAAGTCCGCACCACGCCTCCCCTCAGGTCTGCCACTAGGTAGTGGCAAAGTTTTCTAGCCGCATGCCCTTGCTTGCGTCAACCCCTGTCATGTAGTGGGGTAGGTACGTAGAGCAGTGCACGATATAGTCAGGGAAAAGTGTTTGGGAGAGTTTGCTGGCCGACTCTCCATGTTACTGTCAGTGTCACACTGGCAAGGGTCAGCAGTGGGGGTGGTCAGGATATCCTGATAGCTAGTGAAAAAGGAGCTCCAGTTCTTATCACCGGCATTCTCGTCCTCCTCGGGAGTACTTTTATTGAAGTATAGGAGTTCAGTGTAACACATGAACGTAACTTGGCATTAACGATTTAACAGTTTTTGGATGAAATAGGCTTTCTCTGAATAATTACGAGATGCATCAAGAAGTAATATAAAAATCTGCAGGACCATTTCTTGTTTCTTAAAATCATCAGGATTATCAACAGTTAATATTAGTTTATCAAGTTAATTTTAGTTTCTTTTATATGAATGGGAAGTTTTCTGGTACTGATATGTTTGCCAGTACTACATGCCGATATATATTTACTTGGTTATTGCTTATCAAACCAACAACATCTTATTTATTTTTATCTGCAGCAGCAGCTGTAGGCTTGTATACTGTAATTTCTTCCGGTCAAATTTCAGTGGTTTGTCTTGTTAAAGAAAATGAATATATTTTTAAATTTATTCTTATGTGACATTTACTATCCACAGCGTTATGGGACAAGAAACAGAGCCATAAAATTTACCACACGGGTACGACGATTGCAACCGACTTCTTACAATATCGCGATCTTCATGAAAGAAATTTTATGGAGTACGCAACAGTTTTTTCTTTTACGAGGAAGAAGAACCAAAGGCTGAGCCCGCGAAAGTTCCTTCCAAGAAAAAAAAAAGGTACAAAAGACAGCCAAATTCAAGATCCATTCATTTCGAGGTCCCTGGACACACTGCGTTTGAAAGACTGGAGATCATAGGAAGTAGGAACTACTGACAGAGGGAGACAGTTCCAGAGTTGACCTGTTGCATTAATGAAGGACTTGGAGTAACGGTTAACTCTTGCATTAGAGAGTTGGACAGAAAAGGAATGAGAGTTTGTTGCTAGACGGGTGCTACGCGCCCGTCGTGGAGATGGAGGGATGCAAGCAGACAGGTCAGAGGAGCAGTGACCATTGAAGCAGCGATAGAAAAGATATAAGGAGACAACAGTGCGCCGAAGAGACAGAGGTTGAAGGGAATCAGTAAGAGGAGGAGAGTTGATGAGACAAATAGCCTTTCACTCCACCCTATTGAGAAGAACTGGATGTGGGGAACGTCTCCACACATGAGAGTTGTACTCCAAACAGGGGCGAATATAGCCCGTGTATAAAGTCAACAACTGTTGACTACATAAGCTATACCCATTTTGGCTTATTTAAGGAACCCACCAGTTCATCCGTGGCAGCCTGTAACCGCGGCCCAGTAAAACAGGTCAGCCAGGTGGACAGCTAAAGCAAGCCTCCACAGTGCATGCCTTCGCGCTAGCCATTGACTAAGGGATCCGCCAACCCAAGCTACATTTCTACGACACTGAATGTGTTTATATTTGCGTTGTTAACATGTTGATTGCTTTGTTTCCTACACATTATTCTAAGCTGGATGTGATTTCAGCACCTAATGTAATGGAGATGAGGTGTTTGAGGAGTATGTGTGGAGTGACGCGTATGGATCGAGTGCAAAATGATGAAGTGCGAAGGAGAACTGGAGTTGTTCGGGATATGGCTGATAGAGTTGTGCAGAGGGTGTTGCGATGGTTTGGGCATATGGAGAGAATGGATAATGAGCGATTGGTGAAAATGATAGCTAGATCTGATGTGAGAGGTGTAAGGCTGAGAGGGAGACCACGAATAGGATGGATGGACAGTGTGAAGAGAGCGCTGGATGTGAGAGGGATGTCTGTTGAGCAAGGAAGAGTGGCTGTGCGTGACAGAAATAAATGGAGGGAAATTGTGGATGAATAAATGATGACGCAGCCCTGAAGGGATATTCTTCCGCATTTGGTCTGATCAGCTAGTCAGGTCAGGTGCGGGTAAGGGGATGAGTCTATTATGATGTGGCAGGGGTAAACCCGCTCTGCTGTCAGGCCCTGCTGCGGATGTCACTGATTGCACTGCGCAGTTGACCCTTGTGCGGTGTGGTGGGGTGAGGATCGGTCCCTTCTCCCCTTTGGGGCTAAGATGTGAATGAATGTGTTTGAATGGAGTGTAAATGGGGTGTGTCGTCCTGTCTCGGCTACCTCCCTTTCCTTGGGGGAAGCAGCCTAGCTATATAGATAGATAGACTCTCTTTACTGTCTGCTTTAGTTCTCCCTGTATGTCGTGAAAGACTATCCCTAGTTCACCAGGCTTCTCTGTAAGTGCATCCTCCATTAGCTCCTGGTTTACTGGGTCTGCTCATTTCTGCTTGTTTTAAAAGCGCTATTATCTACTTCGGTATCAAAACTGCTTAACACTTCTGTTAATGTTCTCTTCAATCCTCCTTTCTCTGCTCTTTCAGATTTCTCATTCAACTCCCCCGGTACCCTGGTCGCTGAAACAATGACAAAGGTATATGACACCACTTACTAAGTCCATTTCATGTAATCAATATTAATCTCATCGGTAAACATGACTTTATATCAACCAAACAAAGCCGTACTTCACAAATAATGCTATACTCACACACACATTGCTCTGCCTTCACAAATTATTCTGTTCCCTCACAAATAATGTCAAAGTCGCACACATAATGCTGTACACTTTCACAAATAATGCTGCAGCATTACACACACAGCTCTGTCCCACTACTGCTCTACCCTCACAATACTCACACCTCTGTTGCTGCACCTCGACAGTAATGCCATACCCGCACACATAATGCTCTACCGTACCTTGACAGTGCTACGCCTCTCTCTCTCTCTCTCTCTCTCTCTCTCTCTCTCTCCACACACACACACACACACACACACACACACACACACACACACACACACACACACACACACCTCTGCCCCATTACATATTGCTCTACCGTCACATACATGGACCTCTATTGCTGCACTTTCACAAATAATGCCACACTTGCACACAAAATGCTGTACACGTACATACGTACAAGCAAAGACAAAAGTCGTGTCCCACTTTTGTCTGAAGATTAAATATAACACGTGAAGCACTAGGCTATGAGAGCTCTGCCACAGTTACATATTCGTGATTGGCTAGCCTGACTTTCCTCAAGCTTCATATGTAAAGATGATGGGTTGTCGGTATGAGCGAACCCTGGATATTCCGAAGCCTTAACATCCTTTCGCGAGAAGTGTTGCGTCCGAGAGACGAAATGTGAACCATATTATGTCTGGCGATTATTGCCTGGAAGTTATATTTTACATCTTACCACTAAACGTCAAGTATGGAGAGGCAAACAACATGCATTCAGTTGGTCAAGATGAACACCGCCGACGATCTAGGATAGACGTGGAAATAGGTTAGGATCAAATGGCACGGATCTACGTTAGGTTAAGTGGCGTTTCAATTGCAAATAGAAAATAACCGATATATTGTGGGGCCTTCAACATACTGTATTTGTTCCCAGCGTCCTAAATATAAGCTGGAAGAAGACATTATCAAAGGTTAATAAAAGTAGGGATCTATGAGCTTCGGGACTACGAGCTCATAGGCGGAGGGCGGTAAGCTTAGTACCCTTCCCTCACAATCCTTCACACAGGAGCCCTAGGCACAAATGGATTAATGCGGTGTTATGGCTTTGTAAACATTAACCCCCAAGCTACATTATCTTTTCAATGGAGAAAAACAGAAACGAGTGTACGTCAAGCCATTTGGGCATTAACCTACCCTGGCGACACTTCCTAACCTAGATCCGTGTCATTCGAGCCTAATCACTGGGACCTTAGACGCCAGCGGAATCCAGGTTGACTGGTTTCAGATTTGAAAACATGAGACAGACTCACTTCCGGCCTTCTGAATGGCTGAAGCAGGATCATAATACACCAGGGAAAACACAACATACTGCCTTTGGCCATGATGCACCGCCAAGAAACAAAATGCATCGCCTTTAATGGACGAAACTTGAACAAACAAATAGCACAGGCATACATTAACGACCCCACAATATCTCGCTTAAATTCATATTTGCAGAAAACGCGTCACAAAATAAACTTAACTTATAACTGAACAACGTAATGATTCCCGTTATCATTTATTAGTGTTATGGTCTTGTAAACATTATCCGCAGGTTTTGCCCGTGGTGGTAATTTATGAAGCATAACGTGTAACCTGTGAAAGACTAATTTCAATAGGATATAAAGAAAGGTCACGCCCGCGTAGCAAAAAATTTAATAAGGTCTTTATGTACTGGTGCATCTTCGTGGTTTTTCGTATGTAGCCTATGGTATTTCATTTGTATTTTCATACAATTGTGGCCTAGCAAATTCATGACATTTATGACATGATCTGAATCACTGTCTTATCATAAATCATACATACGCCAGTAATCTGGTGTATGGATAATTTTTTTATATTAATTTGCTTTTCCTTTCTCTGTTCTGTTATTATATATATATATATATATATATATATATATATATATATATATATATATATATATATATATATATATATATATATATATATCATCAACCGTTTGAGTGTCCGGCCTATCCCGACCGAAGTGGGGACGATACAGTCAATGTATCTCTACCAAGTGGCTTAGGCTGTCTGGTAGAGACTGCATGTAGGGTGAGAAGTGCTTGTAAGTGTAATTGCTGTGTTGGAGTGGCTTTGGATGTGTGTGTAGTCTGTGAACCAAGTGTAATCGACCCGCGCAAGCCGACTGGGTGCGAACATACTGTACAGTATGTGACACTGGTTCAACCACAGCACCCTTTGTGTCCGCCAATGCAGTACATGGCATGAAGAACGCTCCCAAAGTTTATTACCCTGGCGGGGCGCGAACCCTCATTCTTCAGTGTACGAAAAAGCACACTTTACCACTGTACCGCAGAGGCTCCATATATAAATATATATATAGATGGGAAACAGATCATGGCATATACTGTGCAGTAGATCTACATACCTGGTTCTGGCTTAGACTTGTGAAAGCATAGTGTTGGTATAGCCCTCACAATGCAGCAGTCTGATCTTCGTCGGTGACCCACAAGTTTCATCTTCCTTAATCTAGTACTGTATATTTAATGTAGTGTATCCCTTAACATGAAGAGAACATACGTGTGTTGATTCCACAGTAAATCTATCTGCGCGTTTGCACGCCTTTAACCACTTCCTGCGTTGTTCTTTGCCTTTTGGAAATCGAAATAACTTCATATACTCTTTTTCATTCCTGGTATTGCTGGAGCAACCGTAAAAGGCACATACACCCATGCTACCGCATACTCAGTGAAAGAGTACAATGAAACTTGGTCTTGGATGAGCTGTCACCGGCCGAAGGTCCAGAGGAGTCCTCCCAGAGGCTCATGAAGAGAACTCTAACTAGAGACGGTGTAGGAGTCTAGATCTCCTGAGTTGGACTTGGGCGCGTATTCTCGTCGGGTAAGGAGGCTCCCTAACACTTCTTCCTTAACGATTTATTTTCCAAGCTACTCATTAATATCCCCTGGTTTGCTTTTTAAGTTTTGAATATCGACATTGACTGCATGAATAACACACAAGAATTTCTTGACAGAGCAGGATCAGAAACAGATCGGTAAGAATGAGGTGTTAGTAAGCTTCCTAACCGTACGAGAATACAGCCCTTCATGTCGTTGTTGATGTCTCAGGCCCACCCCGCCAAGGGGTATTTGGAGGGAGAAGTCTGTGACTCCTAGGGTAGCTAGATAATCCCTTTAGATGATGCGGATGGAGTAGATGCAAGGGAAGGGCAGTGCAACATGAAGTGGACTGTTGTCTCCTCTTGGTTTCTGCACCACTGGCAATGAGGGTCCGGGACTAGTCTAAGGCAGTGGAGATAGAAGCCAGGCCAATGTGTCCGGTGAGCAGTCTGGTGAGTGCCACATCAAGGACACGAGAGGATGCTCGAACACAAGGATGATTAGACGAGTCTGTGAGGTAAGACCCATGTTGTGATAGGAGGCTTAACCTCCGGGTCAGTATCCCAGGCTGCTCTGAAGGCAACCACCAGGAGACGACAATGTGCACTCGTAGCTTCCGAGAGAGGCAGAGGTTCTGAGCAGTAGGAAGACAAGGTCATCCGTGCTGCGGCATCTGCGATCTCATTGCCCATGATGCCAATATGGGAGAGGACCCACTAGAAGTGGACCTCCCAGCCCCTGCCAAGAAGGCCCTGAAGTAGGCTAAGGCTTTGATGTCATGAATCAGGTGTCTCGGTGATTAAGGTCGTGTAGAAACGATGAGGTGAAGAACTGTCAAACAGTCAGCACAGAGTACCACCTTCTGAGACTGGAAGTGGGAGTCAAGGAATTCAAGGGCCTTGAGGAGATCAAAGAGCTTTGCAACTACATTATCAAGGTAGGGATCCAACTGCCAAAATTTACAAATGGATATACATTGCTGCCGCCGACGTCATAGGGGTCAGGGAGTGGGAACCGTCCATGTAGATTTCCATTTGTTCTGCACAGGAGGTGGATGCCAGCTCCTGAAGACTTGGGGGGCGAGGCGTCCGTGCCGAGACTTACTGAAGGACTCTATGATCTGAAGCGATGCCATGGTAAAGAGGTCCCTACAAGGAGCGGTAGGAGGTGCTGATGCCAGTGGCTGACGGGAAGGAGGCTGGAGTGACAATGTAGGGCTCGCATTAAAAAGAGCCATCTGGGACAAACTTGGGAGCCAGCGGATTTTGTTTACGTGTGTGACGTCACGGATTTGGTTCCTTGTAGGATAACAAGTGTCTGGTGAATTTTTTAATAGTCTGGATATTAGTGGCGAGTTTTTCGTGAATGTTGGCGTGCATCGGAAGTCAGTCTTGAACTTTTTATTGTTTGTCACGGAGCTTGAAGCTCTCTCACACGACTTCAGAACAGGACTTCCATAGGAGACGTTGTATCCTAATGACTTGGTGCAGAGACGGAAAGGGAGGCAGAGGAAAGATTTAAGAAGTGGAGGCAGAATGAGACACAACGGTTTGAAAGTAACTGCAGATAAAACAAAAGTGATGAAATCTATGGCTGGTGGAGGTACTGTCAAAGCAGAGGGAGTATGGCCATGTGCAGTTTGCCACAAAGATGTGAGAAGTGACTTCATCCGGTGCAGTGTTTGTGATAAGTGGGTGAATAAGAGAGGTAGTGGTATTAGAGGTAGACTGTGAAATAATGCTGATTTCTTGTGTGTGGTGTGTCAGGGACAGCATGTAGAGATTGTCAGGCATGAAAAGATTGTATCTTGATGTGTGAAGGAGTTTTGTTACTTGGCGGACATGTTATATGCTGGAGGTGGGGCTGGAGCTAGTTCTGTAGCTAGGGTAAAGAGTGGTTGTAGGAAGTTCAGAGAGCTGTTGTCTCTTCTAACACTGAGAGGGACCTCCCTCTGTGCTAGGGGATCTTTGTGGGCGGCCTGTGTTGAGAGTATAATGCTATAATATAGTGAGACCTGGGCAGTAAAGGAGGAGGATATTTGTAGGCTCAAACATACAGAAATGACAATGATTAGATGGATGATGGAGTGCGTACTTGAATGCGAAGCATGGGGGAAGGGGGGATTAGGAATGAGATCGCAGTTAAGAAGGGTAGAAATTGAATGTATTGGTGTTATGATGAGGAGGTGTAGACTGAGATGGTTTGGGCATGTTGAGAGGATGGAAGTGCGGAAGTGATAGGTGGATGCGGAAAGTGAGAAGCGTGAACGTCGAGGGCAGGGTTACGAGAGACAAACCTAAAAATTACTTGAAACGAGGTCACAGAGTGTGACCTCAGGATATGGGACTGAATAGGGAGGCTGCCAGAGATCGAGCAGCAAGGAGAGATGCCATTAGGTGACCGAGGCCAATGGATGCAAGCATGTTGTAGCCTTTATAAAGGACGACGATACGGTTTCGTACAGCACGTTTTTTTTTTTTTTTTCCCAACCTATTGAAGATTTTTCAAACGCATCATGGAAGTGTGGTTAAAAAAATGTCTGATTTCCTATAACGCATTTTTATATAACCCGATGAAGATTCTTAACCTCTTTCAATTTAGTTGATGGGCATCTAGTCAAAATGAAGGGTTGATTTGACTGCTAGCCAAGCAGACTCCTACCCTTTAATTACGGCTCATCAAATTCCATGAAACCAGGAGAATGGAAGTGTTCAAACTGTGTCAGATATGAACTAATTGTGGTAACGCTGTCGATTAACTGTCCATACATGTGACAAGAGGTGAGTGTGTAATAGCTGAGTGACAGAAGCATCACAATGGTGGAAGTTATTTAATGTCTTGTTTATTAAAAGGGCTGTACTCTAGCACAAGCCAAATTATGTCCAGTGATGCTAACATTATTAGTATTCGTTAGGGCTGTGTCAGTCTTTTCACTGCGATTACGTAATGGCTTCTTGCTACCTTCAAACGACTTTATTCAACTTAGACTTCTTGCATTAAAAAAAAAAAAATACAGTAAAATTGCTACGTAGTTTAGCAAGGTTACGACACTAACTTCATTCTCCCAAGAGGGTGTCCTTCAGAACCACCATTGTCCTATAAATAGTGAGATGCTTAAAATGTTAGTTTTTTTCTTTTTTTTAAGCTAGTGTGTCAGCATTTATCAACAGCTTTTTCAAGTGAATATGACAACGCCATTAAGCACTCACATGTAAACAGTGTAATCGTATGCATCACTGATATAAGTAGTGTGTGTGTGTGTGTGTGTGTGTGTGTGTGTGTGTGTGTGTGTGTGTGTGTGTGTGTGTGTGTGTGTGTGAGAGAGAGAGAGAGAGAGAGAGAGAGAGAGAGAGAGAGAGAGAGACTTACCTTGTATTTATATGGAATCCTGGTGTGGTGTAGGAGTGTACGTGGTGGGTGGGACGGTGTTAGGCTGCGAGTCTGTAACATCACTACCACCACCTGTCGTTCATTGAATTAATTAGGGTATACTAAATGGTAAGACATGCAAGCAGAGACTGAGCTGTGTTCAGTACACCATCTCCTTAAATAATAATAATAATAATAATAATAATAATAATAATAAGAAGAAGAAGAAGAAGGAGAAGAAGATGATGATGAAGAAGAAGAAGAAGAAGAGAAGACGTACAAAAAAGAAGAGAAGAAGGAGGAGGAGGAGGAGGAGGAGGAGGAGGAGGCGGAGGAGGAAGAGACGGAGATTGCAACACCCTAGTGGGAGGGCCGGATATATGACTCTGCCGTGTGACCTTGACCTTGGAGTATTTTCTCTCAAAATCGAATTAATTTATTCTTCCAATCGTCCATCAACGTTGCTTCAGATAAGATTAAAACTGTTTGAAATGACTGCCCAGGGACCTTCACCTTTGACTTCCCCAGTGACTGTGACCTTTGACTAATTATTCTCAGAATCAAATCTATTATTTTTTTTTTAACAAACCCTTTCACAAACTTAATATACATAGGATAAAACAGTTTTTAAGCTGACCTCGTTGTGATCTTGACCTAATGTTTTAAAAAAGTAGTAAGTCAATATTTTGGGTAAATCTCAACTCATCCACAAAGTTTGATCCAAATCAGATAAAAACTGCTGTAGTGTTCTAATTTACACACACGCTTACAGGTCAGACGTTGAGCTTCCCTCGTGATCTTGACCTTTGGCTGACTGCGAACAAAGTGTAATTATTTTGTTCGTACTTGACTTTTAATACTAAGGTTGGTTCAAACCAGATCAAAACTGTTTAAACTGACCTTGCCTTGTAACCATGACATTTGACCTTTCCCTCTGACCTTGATCTTTGATCTGGTTCAAAGTCGAATTTTTTTATTCTTGCCTTATCCTCAGCTGCTTCATAGTTTGGTCTAAATCAGATACAACTAAGCACTCCTTGGCCTGTGGCCTCGACATTGTATCTATTGCTCTTAAAAAAAAAAAAAAAAATGGTTTAATCCTTGGCTAACCTTCAACAAATTCATCGATTTTGGTTAAACTCCGACTAGAACTGATGGAGATATTTTGTTATCAATCACACACGGGTCGAAATTTGACTTTGCCGCGCGTGATCATGACCGTCACTGTTCTCAAAATCTGCTTAGTTCATTGTCGTCATACCTTAAGCCCTTCCTCAAAGTTTGATCAAAAGTAAATAAAAAGTCGATTTTGCTGAGTCTGGGTTTTACCTTGCCCTGTGATCTTAACCTCTGGACTATTTCAAAAATAAAAAAATAAAAAAAATATATATATATATATATATATATATATATATATATATATATATATATATATATATATATATATATATATATATATATATATATATATATATATATATATATATATATATATATATATATATATATATATAAGTTTTTCATCGGCTGCCCTTTCACCTTTCCACCAAGCGTGGAAACAATTGGATAAAAGCTTTTGAAGTTATTTTGTTCACACACACACACATACACACACACACACACACACACACACACACACACACACACACACCACCCAAAGCATAAAAATCCGTAACTCACTTCGCAAGTCGCAGATATTAACAGTAGCAATGATTAATAATAATAATAATAATAATAATAATAATAATAATAATGATAATAATAATAATAATAATGATAATAATAAAAATAAGTAGAAGTAGAAGTAGAAGAAGAGGAAGAAGAAGAAGAAGAAGAAGAGAAAGAACAAGAACAACAACAACAGCAATAATAATTAATAACAATAATAATAATAATAATAATAAAAATAATAATAATAATAATAACAATAATAATAATAATAATAATATAATAATAATAATATAATAAAAACAATAATGTGTGGTGAAATGCTTAGGTATGGGGTGAGATTGTTGTGGAGTGAATATGGAAGTTGTGTAGATTGGCTTGGGAAGAGGGAAGGGTTCCAGAGGACTGGAAATCAGGTATAATTGTTCCTTTATACAAAGGAAAAGGGGAGAGAGAAGTATGTGGTAACCATAGGGGTATTTGCCTTCTTAGTGTGACTGGTAAAATATATGGTAGAATACTCATTGATAGGGTTAGGCATATGACAGAGGAGCTAGTTGGAGAAGAACAAGGGGGATTTAGGAAGGGAAAAGGGTGTGTAGATCAGATATTTGTTCTAAGATGTTTAGTGGAGAAGTATCTAGAGAAGGGAAGGAATGTGTATGCTGCCTTCATGGACTTGGAGAAAGCTTATGACAAAATAGATAGGCAAGGTATGTGGAAGGTATTAAGAATATATGGAGTGGAGGGGAAATTGTTGAGTCCTGTGAAGAGTATGTACGAGGGAGCTAGGGCTACGGTGCGAGTGGATGGTGAGCTGAGTGAGTTCTTTGATCTCAGTGTGGGACTGAATCAGCGTTGGGTGATGTCTCCATGGCTGTTTAATATATACATGGATGGGGTTGTAAAGGAGGTGCAAGGTAGGGCAGTGGATGTGGGGCAGGCTCTAATGAATGAGGGTGAGATTTGGAAGATTCCGGTGTTGCTGTTTGCTGATGATACAGTATTGTTGAGTGAAGATGAATGGGAGTTGCAAGGTTTGGTGAATGAATTTGGGACAGTCTGTAGGAGGAGGAATCTGAAAGTTAATGTAAACAAAAGTAAAGTTATGGTGTTTGAGAGGAATGAAGTCACAGAGTGTGCAGTGAGGTTAGATGGTGAGGATATGGAGAATGTTAGTGCATTCAAGTACTTGGGTAGTGTGATGAGTAAGGATGGAACTTTGGGGGATGAAGTGCGTGAAAGGGTACAGCAGGGAAGGAAGGTTGTTGGTACACTGAAAGCAGTGATGAGAAATAGGGAGGTGAGTATGGAAGTTAAGAAGTCACTGCATGATAGTATTGTGATCCCTACCCTGACGTATGGAAGCGAGGCGTGGACCTTGCAAGAGGGGAACAAGTCAAGAGTGAGAGCAGTGGAAATGAGTTACTTGAGAGGAGCATGTGGAGTGACGTGGAGGGACAGGTTGACGAATGAAGAAGTGAAGGAACGTTGTGGGGTGGATGTGGATGTGGTTGAGAAGATTAGGAGAAATACACTGAGGTGGTTTGGACATGTGAAGAGAATGGAGAATGAAAGACTGACTAAGAGGGTGTATGTAGGTGAGGTGGAGGGAGGGAGAGGGAGGGGTAGACCGAGGATGAGGTGGAGGGATGGAGTAGAGAGGTATATGAGGGAGGGAGGGGGTGAGTTGGGGGTAGGGTAGTCAAATGGTGGGTGACAGAGCGACTTGGAGGCGTTTTGTCTGCGGCCACCCTTTGCGGGATTAGGGCGTCGGGCTATAGGTAGATAGATAGATAGATAGATTATTTAGTAGTAGTAGTAGTATTGTTATTACTGTCATTATTACAAATCTCCGACCGTCAGCAACTCAGTGGCAGCTTTGTTGATTAAAAATTAAAATATTCTTGAAGAAATAATGCCTGCATGATCACAGTTTCCATTTGAAAAAAGTGGCGGCACAGTGACATCAAGACCTTACCGGTAGTGCTGTGCCCACACTGGGATGCCGTACAGGCATGCAGCCCACAAACAAATGCAGTGAAATCGGGAGTTGCAAATGGACTGGGTGGCAACATGGAGAGATGTTACTTCTTTTTTTTTTTTTTTTTTTTTTTTTTTCGTTTCAGCAAAAGTTCTTCGGCAATGAACATACTTAGAATTTTATACTGGCAAGACCAGACGATTTGATTCACCAGACCCTGCACATGCAAGTTAACTGATCATGTAAATTTTAAACCTTAAGTGAGGACCTATAGATTCTTGCCAAGCTGACGCCAAATGATTTACTCACCTGTGAGAAACCTCTCAAGGACTGAGAGTCAAGGACAGAAAGTGTGCATCCCCCACCTGCGTCAAAACGACCCAGCCGTCTTCTCCACGTCAACGTCTATCTGTATACCTAGGCTGCTTCCCCCAAAGAAAGTGGGGTAGCCGAGACAGGACGACACACTCCCAATTCACTTACACACACACACACACACACACACACACACACACACACACACACACACACACACACACACACACACACACACACGCACGCACGCACGCACGCGCGCACACACACACACACACACACACACACACACACACACACACACACACACACACACACACACACTAATTCGCATCTTAGCTCCAAGGGGAGAAGGGACAGATCCTCACTGCAACTCACCGCACGAGGGTCAACTGCTCAGTAAAATCAGCGACATCTGCAGCAGGGCCCGACAACAGAACTGGTTTACCCCTGCCACATCATCCCCTTAGCCGCACCTGATCTGATCAGCTTATCAGACCAAATGCTGGAGAATATCCCCTCAGGGCCGTGTCACCATTTATTCATTCACAATTTCTCTCCAGTCATTCCCATTACACGCAACCACTCTTCCTTGCCCAACAGACATCCCTCTCGCATCTAACGCTCTCCTCATATTGTCCATCCATTCTATTCGTGGTTTTCCTCTCGGCCTTACATCTCACATCCGATCCAGTTATCTTTTTCATCAGTCGCTCTTCATCCATTCTCTCCATATGCCCAAACCATCGCAACACTCTCTGCTCAGCTCGATCATCCATTTCCCGCATAACTCCAGTTCTTCGCACTTCATTTCTCACTCGATCCATACGCGTCACTCCATACATACTCCTCAGACACCTCATCTCCATTACATTCAAACTTTTCCTTCTGCTACACCCATATTCCATGTTTCAGCCCCATATATTGCAGTCGGAACCACTACGGCCTCATATAGCCACTTCACCCTCATACAACCTTCTCTTTACATTAAAAAAAAAAAAAAAAGTTTCTGATGGTACAACCGCCATTTTAAACTTTTGGCCGCTTTCACACGAGGTCACCGGTGGCCGCAATTAATTGCCTCCCATAGTTTTCAATGGAGCCTTTCATACGAGGCCACTGCGGTTGCCCGGCCGGCAACCAGCTCCTGGCGGTGGCTCGCTCTCGCAACTATGTCCGCCACTGGCGGTTGCTGCCACTCGCTGTAAAATTGTTTCAAAATCGGAGCTTTCATACGGCACCACCAGTTGCGGCCACCGTCGTCCGCTTATCACTTTTCAGTGTTAGCCAGGCCTTTGAGAGAAGTAGACGTCTGTGATGGAAGGGGAGTGGATTATTGCAAAGATGGTGAAGGAGAAGGTGAATACAGATCTCATTTATGAAGTGGAGAAACGGTCAGCAATATGGAATACATCTTGTGAAGACTATGGAAACTAGATAGAAAGGAGGAACGCCTGGTATGACATCATACTGAAGTTCATTCCCGAGTTTGGAGGCAAACCCTTGGGCGAAAAAAATGAAATAGGTATACTGTGCATGCATTATTTATAAATAATCTTGTCCAATAAGTTAGGAATCCAATGAAAAAATCATCTGTGCTTATATCAGTTAATTCACAAATATGCCACCACATCCCTACGTGTCAAGTGGGGTTGGTGGAGGATTAGTGCCCCTCCCTGTAAAACAATTAACGCTAAGCCCTTGGCCACCCCGTTTGGGATACATGGCGTCTGGCAATGAATGAATGAATGAATGAATTTCTACCACCACCCACACTACCAGGTCCCTTGCCACGTGGGGGGGGGGCTTCACATGTACAGAAAAGAATGAAGTTCATTTTGGTACCCCCCCCCCAAAAAAAAAAAAAAAAAAAAACTGGTTTCAGCTGGTTTTGGTGCTTACACTTAATATAATACAACATATATTTAGTTCGTAACATGTTCATACAACACATTCTTGAAGAAATAAACTTGGAGGGATTAGTATAAAAAAGTAAAGCCCCCCTACGATGGAGATAGCCCCCCCAGATTTTAAGTCCTGGCATGGACCTGCACACTTCGACAACATTCTGCCTCCCATACCTCCACATCCCCCTGT
Source organism: Coenobita brevimanus (assembly GCF_032717465.1). Classification (NCBI taxonomy): domain Eukaryota; kingdom Metazoa; phylum Arthropoda; class Malacostraca; order Decapoda; family Coenobitidae; genus Coenobita; species Coenobita brevimanus. The sequence goes on from NC_137024.1 coordinate 30,943,085, forward strand.
CACCATCCAAACCTCCACACCCTCCTGTCACCACCCACACCTCCAAACCCTCGTATCTAAATACGATCTAATTGCCATGGAACTGCACCACTGTCGCTCACCAAGTAGTCGGCAAATTTGTCTCTCAAATTGCTGGCAAGTCTTGAAGTTGACCCTGCCGCAGGTTCCATTTCAAAGAGCCCTTCAACCGTTAAAGTATCCTCAATCTGAACCCCATCTCTTTTTCGTACAAAGTTACGTAAAACACAACACACTTTGACGATGTCCTCTGCCAGTGCTAGGTCTACATTGAGTGGTTGATGGAAGATGCGACATTTGTTTGCAAGGATTCCAAACGAGCGTTCAGAGTGCCTGCGAACTTGTGAAAGTCTGTAATTATAGATGCGTTTCTTTTCACTCAGAAATTTACCAGCATATGGCCGCAAGATATGCTGGGAAAGTGCAAATGCTTCATCAGCCACAAAAACAAAAGGCATTGGTGTCTCAAAGCCTGTGTACGATTCCCGTGGAGGAGGAATGTTCAGGGTTTGGTTTTCATTTTTCTTGAAAAACACACTCTCTTTGAACACAGTTGATTCTGAGGACTTCCCATATGCACCTACATCAATAAACACAAACTTATATGATACATCACATAAAGCAAGAAGCAAAATCGAAAAGTAATTCCTGTGACTGTAAAACAAAGAACCACTATTCTCTGGCTTGATTACTCTAGTGTGTTTCCATCTAAGGCACATAGGCAATGAGGAAAAGTAGTCCTTTGGTAAAACTGAACTGCAGATTCTAACCAAAATCGTTCTGTCACTTCAGGAGAACAAATTGGCTTCTCTCGTTCCCAGATAGCCTTGCAGACTTCCAGTATGATGTTTGAGATGGAAGATATGCCTATAGTCTGTATTGGTAGTGAAGGTCAGTAATAGCTGCACCGGAGCCCAAATACCTGCAACAACAATTATATTATGTAATCAAAACATACAAGCGCTTACACACACACACACACACAAAGCTACAAAAACGATGTGGAAACCACGTATGCTGAAATGGTGAAAATAAAGAAAGACTTAGAAACAAGGGTGGAGGAAAAAAGCATTAAAAAGGAGGTGAAAAGAATAATCCAAAACAATCCAAAGTTAGTCAGAGATTCAGTAAATATAAACAAATCTATAGTAATCACTGGTATAGAAGAGGAAGAAGTAAAAAACAAGATCACAAGAGACAAAAAGGAGATTGCAAATGTAATGAGCTTACTGAAAGAAGTATCAGAGGAAATCTGTAGTAAGGACATAGAGGAACACAAAAGGTTAGGGAAATATGAGAAAAGCAAGACAAGACCTCTAAAGGTGACTTTCCAGAGTGTAAACACTGTGGAAGAGATACTGAAAAATGCAAAGAATCTTATGGAAAAAGAGGAGTTCAAAAATGTATGGATAAAAAGATGCCTAACACAAGAGGAGCTGGAATTACTGAAAGAGAAAAGGGAGGAAGCAAAAACAAAAAATGAGGGAAGATCAGAAGAGGAGAAGAAGATTTTTTTTTTTTACAAAGTAATAGGATTGCAGGTACGAAAGTGGTACACAAACAGGATGGAAGAAAAAGGAGGAAGGTAGTAGAACCATGTTATGACAAGTATATAAACAAGATGATAAAGTTGATGTACTCAAATGTGGATGGAATGGTATCTAAATTACTAGAGATGAACGATTATGTCAGAGAAAATGAACCACAAATAATATGCCTAACTGAAACAAAATTAACACCAAGGATATCCAATGATATACTAAACTTAGAGGAATACAATATATGGAGAAGAGACAGAAATTTAAAAAAAGGAGGAGGAATTATTAACTAAGAAAAATCTAAAAGTCAATGAAATAAAACTGGATATACCATCACAAGTAGAACTGATTGCAGTAGAGATCAACACATCTGAAGGTAAAGTAATTGTAGCCAATTTGTATATGCCACCCAGATCAAACACATGGGAAAGAGACGAATATGAGGACCTGGCAGAGAGTACAGTTCAGAGTTTAAGATCATTACTACATAAAATGGAAGAGAAATCAGAAAGAATTATACTAACTGGGGATTTCAATACAAATATAAATTGGAATACTCTAGATATAATTAGCCAAGAAAGCTGTTGGGACCAAAAGCTCCTGGATCTCGTACAAGAGTTCTTCCAAACGCAACATGTGAGGGAAACCACCAGAAAAAGAGGACTTGATGTACCTTCAGTGCTAGATCTAATATTTACTAGGCATGAAAATGATATTGAGAGTTTAATGTATCACCCACCACTCGGCAAAAGCGATCATGCAGTACTAAACTATAACTTCAGGATAGCAGATGACATAGTAAACAGCAATGACAGTTACAAAAAGAGGCTAAACTATAAAAAGGGAAATTATCAAGACCTAAAGAAGTATTTCTTAGAAGTTGATTGGGAAAATGAGCTTAGAGGACAAGATTTAAATGCTGTATATAAAAAATTCTGTGAATTTTATGAAATAGGAGTCCAGATGTACATCCCACAGCACAAAGAAGCAGATAAGAAAATACAGAAATGGTTCAATACAGAATGTAAAAAATCAAAGGAAAGAAGAGATTTGTTGTGGAATAGATACAGAAGACATAATAGTGAAAGGGCGTATAATAATTACAAACAGGCAAGAAACGATTATACAAGAATAAGGAGGGAAGCCCAAAAACAGTTTGAGGAGGATATAATAAATAAAAGTAGTAATCAACCAAAGCTGTTTTACAGCTATATCAGAAGCAAAACCAAAGTAAAAGATATAATACAATCAATTACGAACGAGGGAATCACTTATACACAAAAGAAAGATATTTGTGAAGCACTAAATAAGAATTTCCAATTAGTTTTTACAGAAGAAAAAATTTTTGAGAGGGACTATGTGGAACATGCATGTCCACACATACTGCCATATATACAAATAGCAGAAAAAGTAATACAGGAGGAGTTAGGTAGATTCGACAGAGGAAAAGCAAGTGGTCCTGATGAAATTTCATGTTGGGTACTACGAGAATGTGCAAAGGAGTTAAGTAAACCATTATTTTTAATTTTCAAGAAATCCTTGAGTCAAGGTAAACTACCTGATATTTGGAAAAAAGCAAATATTGTCCCCTTATTCAATAAAGGAAATAGACAAAATCCACTCAACTACCGACCGGTATCACTGACCAGCGTTGTAAGCAAGGTATTAGAAAAGCTTATAAGAAAAGCTTGGGTAAATCATCTAGAAGAACACAGTATGATAACAGAAAGACAGGTTGGTTTCAGAAAAGGAAAATCATGTGTTACTAATCTGTTGAGCTACTATGACAGAGTAACAAACACAATACAGGAAAGGGAAGGATGGGTGGACAGTATCTATTTAGATTTCAAGAAAGCTTTTGACAATACCACACCAAAGACTTTTATGGAAACTGTACCATCAAGGAGGAATTCGAGGCAAACTGTTTTGTTGGATGCAAGACTTTCTCATAAAAAGAGAAATGAGGACAGTACTAAGAGGAAACTACTCATCATGGAAAGAAGTGACTAGTGGAGTACCACAGGGTTCAGTGCTGGCACCAATCATGTTTTTAGTGTATATAAATGATATAAACAGTAACACTGGAAATGAGAGCTATCTGAATATGTTTGCAGATGATCCAAAAATACAAAGGAGAATTACTAACACAGACTCTTGTAAAGAGCTACAAGAAGAATTAAATAAACTTCATGAATGGAGTAGTACATGGCAAATGGAATTCAATGTGGACAAGTGTCATGTAATCAAGTTTGGTAAAAGTGGAAAAAGACCTGATTGGGATTATAAGTTAGGAAATAAAACCCTATACACATCAGAAAGAGAGAAAGACCTAGGTGTGATCATCAAGAACAGACTATCTCCGGCTGACCACATCAGCGAGAAAGTACGGAACATGTATACACTGCTTGCAAATGTGAGAATAGCATTCACATACATAAATGAAGACATGCTAAGAAGGATAATAACATCATTCATTAGACCAACCCTGGAATACACATCAGTAGTCTGGAGTCCTCATCTCAAAAAGCACATAGACAAGATTGAAAAAGTTCAAAGGGCCGCTACAAGATGGATACCAAGCTTAAGGGACCAAAGCTACGAAGAAAAACTAAATAAACTGAATCTACCAACACTACAGGAGCGAAGGAAAAGAGGTGACATGACAATGCCATATAAGTGCATATCAAGGAAGGAGAAAATAGACATAAATGATTACTTAACATACGGAGAAGCATCAGCAAGAGGACACTGCAAAAAAACTGCATAAGAAGAGAGGTGATAAAGACGTAAGGAAATTCAGTTTCCCAAACAGAGCAATTGATCAATGGCATGCACTACCGAATGAAATAGTGTGTGCCAAAACAATTCACAAATTTAAGGATATGTACGATAAATATGGTTTAAGACACGGAACAGTACGAGCTTGACTCATTCCTGTAAAGATACAATTAGGTAAGAACACAATATATTTGCTGATGATGCAAAAATACAAAGGACAATTACTAATGTAGACTCTTGTAAAGAGCTACAAGGAGAATTAAATAAACTTCATGAATGGAGCAATACATGGCAAATGGAATTCAATGTGGAAAAGTGTCTTGTAATCAAGTTTGGTAAAAGTGGAAAGAGACCCGATTGGGATTATAAGTTAGGAAATAAAACCCTACACACATCAGAAAGAGAGAAGGACCTAGGTGTGATTATCAATAACAGACTATCTCCGGCTGACCACATCAGTGAGAAGGTACGGAACACGTATACACTGCTTGAAAATATGAGAACAGCATTCACATACATAAATGAAGACATGCTAAGAAAGATAATAACATCATTTATCAGACCAACCCTGGAGTGTGCATCAGTAGTCTGGAGTCCTCATCCCAAAAAAACAAATAGATAAGATTGAAAAAGTTCAAAGGGCCGCTACAAGATGGATACCAAGCTTAAGGGATCTAAGCTACGAAGAAAGACTAGAAAACTGAATCTACCTACACTACAGGAGAGAAGGAAAAGAGGAGACATGATTATGCTGTATAAATGCATATCAGGGAAGGAGAAAATAGACATAAATGATTACATAACCTATGGGGATGCATCAGCAAGAGGACACTGCAAAAAACTGCATAAAAACAGAGGCGATAAAGACGTAAGGAAATTTAGTTAATGCACTACCGAATGAAACAGTGTGTGCCAAAACAGTTCATAAATTTAAGGATATGTACGATAAATATGGTTTAAGACACGGGACAGTACGAGCTTGACTCATTCCTGTAAAGATACAATTAGATAAGAATAATTAGGTAAGAACACACACACACACACACACACAGGCGCGCGCGCATCAGTGCCTTATCAAGTTCTCGGGGGTAATTTTTTGTTTAGATTTATGAGCTCCTGCTGTAGAGTTTGTTAGCAAACCAAACTTATAATTTGCATGATTTGTTTCAGCGGCAATTGTCCAGAGGAAGTGGAAGGGGATTCGATCCTGCTGTAGCAGAGAGCTTCAGAAGAAGCAGCAAGAAAAGAGTGGATCTGGTGCAAGTGGACGGAAGCAGTATGCATACTTTGAAGCCTTGTGTTTCCTTGAAACTGTCTCCAAAAAGACTGCAAGTAGTATGAACCGAGACACTTGTCAAGGTAGTTAAAATGGAGATGTACAAGAAAAGCAAAAAGAAACTCAGTGTAGTAAGAGAAAAAGCAGTGATGATTATGAACCTACCCAAGCCCTTAAGAAGAAAGTTCTTCATGAGAACCAACAGGGATCGAGTGAAAACGAAGAGGACAGGTTGTTCTTACTATCGCTTGTATCGGAATAGCAGAAGGTACCTGCAGACAGAAAGCTTAAACTAAAATCGGATATTATTACTTGCATCACCCAGGCTCAACAGGTTTACCAGCAGCGGCCACAGCACCCACAATATGAATCACCACCCATCCTACCCACCACCAGGTTTACACTATGCCCAGCAACCAACACTGCACGGAGGTCATCAGGATTATCTGCACCATCCCCCTCAGAGTAGAAATGCTACTGTAGAATTTCTTCCTACATCTACACCGGCATCATCACCAGCAATTTATGAAGCCAACAGCCAATTCAGTGATTTTGTTACTTTTGAATAATTCATCTTACAACTGTACTGAACTTAAGCACTGTACTTAGTAATGAATAAAAGTTTGCAACAAGTAGGGCTAGTAATTTTAATATCCTAGTGATTTGATATCCTAGCAAAAGTAAATTAGATCAGTTATTGTGACTTACATGAAAGTTACAGCTAGCTTCTCATGTGGCTTAATGCTTCTCATGTTTGTGTCAGTCCCTGTGATGTCACTTCTTATGAAGCTGAGAAGCTCCTCAAATGATGGTTTACTCATGCGAAAGTAATTAAAGAATTTCTTCTCATCAGTACATAAATTGTTGTAGGCTACAGTGTATGATGCAGACCTTTGTCCATTCTACATAATAACATCTGATGCACGTGCATTCTTCTCTTTGAGTGCGTCATCTTTTTGGCCAGCAAGGCAAGGAGAAGGAGCTCCTTCTGTGACGCC